>NW_014577237.1:85644-98777 GCF_000485595.1 Priapulus caudatus
GCTGTCAATCACTCTCTGAGAGAAATATGATTACGTAGCTTCAAGACGACTGCCGCTTTCTTTGTACAGTTTCATGCTGTGACCTCTGGTTGGTGGACAGGATTGCAGGCTGAAAACAAATGTCCTATGGATCATATATTCTCCAATCCTGTTATAATTTCTTTGCTAGGTCTCGATTTAAATCAGCTCTCTCATCTACGTGTCTTCTAGAGTTAGTCAGCATTCAGCCTTTGTAGTCTTTGGCATGGTATGACAAGCTACCCAATGCCTTCCACTTAGTTTTTAGTCGGCTCGTCTCTGAACTTTTTCAAGGATGCCTTATGTCCTTTATCAATAAGGTTCCAAGCTTGATATAGCATATTCCAGGTGTGGGGCGCGACCAAGGACATGTATAAGGAACTGTAGTTTTATTAGTTTAAACACGAGTATTGTTTGATACATAGTAAGCTACCAAGATAGCGTGAGAAAGGTTCGTGTTGAGAATAAACCAGTTTTGGAAGTTCTAGATCTCTTGAACGCACAGGCAAACCGCCCTGAGTGATTTCACTCAATGGGTTCCTGAATTTCCTCCACTAGAAACCATAGCACGACGCGGCTTGTAACCCTATCCTGGGTTTGCCGTTTGGGTTTACTTATAATTAGGTAGTGGCTAACGACGGACCCGGTTTTCGGAAGCCTGAAAACTAAACAACCGGCTTCTCTTCTCTATTGGTCGAGTTCCCCGAACATATCAGGACAAATATATTAGGACAATTTTTAATGCAAAACATTAAAGAAATATATGAATTTCCTAACATAACAAAAGTTACAGAACAAATAAATGAATACGGAAAAATAAATGCAGAAACAAATAAAATACAAAGACAAGCGTTGAGAAACTAGCGGTCGCCAGTCGCCAATGGCCGATCTAGAAAATTGGACCGGGTCGACTGCCTTGCTCGTGTCAGCTGTCCGGCGGGGCGACTTAGATAATCGCCGCACCACTCAAACGATCAACGTATGCATTCGCCACACGTATAAAAAACTTCGCGACAGTCTAAGAAATCGAAATTGCTACATCGCGCAGCCCAGAAAATTTATGCCCACATAACAATAAGTTTTTATATCGCAGCGGTTATCGTGGGCGAGTAGAGAGCACGACCAGTGACACCTTGACACGACGTAATCAAAAGCTGTTACTGAAATTCGTCACTTTCTTAACGTAGAAGTGGACTATTTTTATTCAGTCTAGATATCTAGAGCCAATCATTCTAGAAGTATATGATAGCATTCTAGGCACTTTGTAACTTTGCGGATGTGCCGGCAGCAATTGATCTATGCATGCGGGGTACCCGCGACTGCGGGCTGGAAGAAAAACGAAAAGTAAAACCTGGCCCAGAAGCTCCGGCATTCCTAGAGGATTCCAGTACAAGTTTTTTTAACATACTCAAAGTAACTAAAACACCGCTCTGAAGTTCTGAACTTGCTCAGTCGATGTAAAAAGAAGTTGAAAGATGAAGGAAATGAAGCTAAAAAAAAGAAACTTGAAAAATAACCATACCATCATTATACCATGGATTTATAATCTTTGATTTCCTGTCTTTGTCATGTTACCTGACTATGTGTTACTGTGTAGTGCATGGTCTGTCTGTGTGAAATGAAATTGAATAGAATGTGATTGGTTTCTTAGTCGAGTGAAAGTGAGATTAAAAAAAACTGTGATCGATGTAATTTTGTGACAATTCTTAACACTGTAGTCTCATTAACTGGTGTAGCCTCCAAGAAACGGCTTTGCTAGGGTTAGTATATTGACGTTGAGTCACACAGCTGGTTGGGTTAATACCTGGTGCTGAGTGCTGAATGCTGTATGAATAATATTATGTAGTCTCAGTGCATCAAATTATGAAATTTTAACAAAATCATGCTATGAAAGTAGTAGCGCTGCCAAGCCCTAAAATAGCTCCCGTAAAAGAAAAGAAATTTTAGGCTGCCCCCGCACAGGAAATAAAAAAAATTACCAAACATTATTATTTTGTTATTTTCTACTAACCTGTCTACATTGATTCTAATGAAATGCAATGGTAAATTTAATCAAACTATAAAACTCAAAATAGGTCAAATTCCGAAGCCCTAAGGTCATGCGAAGTACACAAACTCTCCATGTTTTTGTGTTCGATTTTCTACGGGTGCGATGCTGTTAAAACCTCTGCTATAGCGATAATACTGGGGCATGTTCCCCCGACCAAATCACTGAATCTCAGCGATCGCGTAAATAAAATATGACAATTTGTATGATAAATTAGATAATGGCCGGTCTCAGAGACCGCTGATACTTTGAAATCGACTTCGCGGACTTGTTCGACTTTACTCGCATCAGTGTAATCGAAACTGTGTAAAAAATCATAATGTTTATAGAATACCTTAGAATTGCACATTCAGCCAAATTGCACCATCCCCCCCCCCTATAAAAACGCTCGCCCAATCCGAGTCATTCCACTTTGCTATGACAGAAATTCCTGGACCAGTGCCGTACTGACCAGCGACCAGTGCCTTCTCAGAGGCACTGCGTCGCTGCTGACCAGTTGCTCCAATTATCAGTTTTTCACCCTGAAAGAAATAGAAAGCAGAGGAAAATAAAAGTACACCTTATTGGGGTTCCGCAACACGGGTACTATGTTACTTATATAGGAAGCAAACACTCTACGTTGAGCCAATGCCAAATACCAAACTTGAAATGTTTAGAGCTATAGACCCCTAACCCTATCCCTATTCTAAAAAAAATAAAAATTAGCCAAAATATAATAAATTAAATAGTGACAAAATTTAGCCAATCAGAGAAGAGGAGCCGGTTGATTTAGTTGTTCAAGCTATACCAAAACCGATCGCGTTGGTTGACACTTCGTCTTATAATTATGGTAGTGTCTAAACGACCGGACCCGGTTCTCGGCAGGCCTGAAAAACTAAACAAACCGGCTCTCTTCTCGATGGTCAGTTTCGAACATAACAGCGACAATATATTTTTAAATGCAGAACATAACGAAATATATTTAATTGCGATTACAATAAAACAAAAGTTACAGAACAACAATGAATACGAAACAAATAAATGCAGAAAACAAATAAAATTTCAAAGAAATACAGAAAGCAAGGAAAATATAAAAAACATCTTATGGAGCGTTCTGACACGGCTACTCACTATCACGAAGCCAAACGCTCTACCGTAGGAGCCACGGCAACCAACTGTGAAGATTAGAGCTATTATACCGGCCCTAACCCTACCTAACCGTAACCTAACCCTAACCCTAACAATTCAATCCTAACCTAACCCTATCCTAATTCTAAAATAAAAGTAAAATTAGCTCAAAAATAATAATAAATGAAATAGTGGACAAAATTAGCCAATCAGAGAAGAGAGCGCGTTGTTTGAGTTTATCAACTGGATACCGAAACCGATCCGGTTGTTTAGACAACTTCCTTTATAATATCATTCGTATCTACGCATTTCGTATGCGAGCTCACAAAATTTCAATGCTCCGTTCTGTCCAAGTAACCTCAGTGCACCAACAATATAAAAATGGTTTATCTGGGACAGAAGTTATTGGTCTACACGTCTACAGACTCTACAGTCTCACACGTACAGTACTCCAGTCTCAGACTACAGACAGTACAGTGCCCGTGCCACAGGCACTTGCAAGCTATATCAAACTGTAACAGCGCACGGCGCGCCATTGCCGCGCCTACACTAATACATAGATATAAGAGCAGGTGCGAAGCGTGCGCCAGGGAATTCGCTCGACGCTCGCTATGGATTTTCACAGGATTTCACACAAATACTCACCTTACGACTCCATCTTTGCTCCTAATTGAAGTTACAGTGCTTTACTTGTTATAGAAATATCATGCTCACCTTCGCAGCAGAGCTGTGTCACGCAAAATCACGAATTAAGAATCATAGAAATATCTCGCCGATCTCTAGGATTGCTTGCGCGGATTGGAACAATTTAAGTACATGGCGGAAGGCGGCGACACTGCTCTTGGGGGGTAACCACAACGTTGCTTTCATGGATGTTGTTACAATCGCGGCAAAGCACGCTCAGAGATCGCGAGACACTCTCTTCATGGATTTAATTCGTGATTTTGCGCTTGAGCACAGACCTCTGCTGCGCAGAGAGTGAGACAGGCATATTCTAGCAACAACTAAGCAGTGTTTACTTCAATTAGAGCAAAGATGGTATGTCGTAAGCGTTGCAGTATTCTGTGCTGAATATCACCTGTGAAATCAAGCGAGCGTGTTCGCAGCGAATGTTCCTGGGCTGCACGCTTCGCACCTGCACTTATATCTATGGTATTAGTGTACGCGTCAAAAATTGCGCGGCAGCGTGCGCTGTAACAGTGTTGATATGCTTCAAGTGCCTTGTGGCACGGGCACTGTTACTGTTCTGTGTAGTCTGAGACTGTACTCGTGTACTGGTTAGACCTGTATAGTCGTGTAGAGTGTAGACCAAATAATTTTTTGTCCCAGATAACCTTTTTTATATTTTTGTTGACTGAGGGTTATTGGGACATAACGGGGGTTGCATTGAAAATTTTGTGATAAACGAAATGCTAGATACAATAATTATAAGGATATTTCTAAAACAAACCGGATCCGCGTCGGTATCCTGAAACTAAAACAACCGCGCTTCTCTTCTCTGGATTGGGCTAATTTTGTCACTATTTCATTGTATTATTATTTTCTTGCGCTAATATTTATTTATTTTAGAATTAGGGATAGGTTAGGGTTAGGATTATTGTTAGTGGTTAGGTTAGCGGTATAGGGTTAGCGGGTTAGGGGTTAGGCGCCGGTTAATATAGCTCTAATCTTCAGTTGGTTGCAGTGGCTCACGGTAGCAGCGTTCGGCTTCGTCGGATAGTGACCTGATGTACCGTGTATCGAACCCATAAGATGTTTTTATTTTCTCTGCTTTCTGTATTTCTTTGAATTTTATTTGTTTCTGCATCATTTATTTGTATTCGTATTCATTTGGTGTGTTCTGTAACTTTTGTTTATGTTCGGAATTATAAGTATGTATTTCGTCTATGTTTTGATATTTAAACATTATATATTGTCCTGTTTATGTTCGGAAACTGACCAATCAGCAGAAGAGAGCGGTTGTTTAGTTTTTGCAGGCCTTCCGAAAGCCGGGTGCCGGTCGTTTAGACACTACCTATTTATAACGATAGGTGGTCTAAACAAACCGGATCCGGTTTTGCGTATGCTACGAAAACTAAACAACCGGCTCTATTCTCTGATTGGGCTAATTTTTGTCCCTATTTAATTTATTATTATTTTGGCTAATTTTATTTTATTTAGAATTAGGGGATAGGCGTTTAGGGTCTATAGCTCTAATCTTTAAGTTGGTTGCATTTGGCTCAACGGCTAGAGTGTTCGTTTATATAGTAAAGTACCGCGGTTCGAACCCCATAAGGTGTTTTTATTTTCCTCTGCCCTTTCTATTTCTTTCAGGGTGAAAAACTGATAAGTTGGGACAGGCACTGCGTCACAGCAGACCAGTGCCTCTAGGAAGCACATGGGTCCTGGTCAGTAGGCCACTGGTCAGGATTTCTGTCAAGCAAAGTGAATGACTCGGATGTGGGCACGTTTTTATAGGGGGAGGGTGGGATGGTGAATTTGGTGATGTGCATTCTAAGGGTATTCTTAAACATTATACTTTTTTACACGTTTCGATACACTGTATGCGTAGGTAAATCGGAACAAGTCGCAAAGTCAGATTTTCAAAGATACGCTCTCTTGAAGACCGGCCAGTGATTCCTATTATCATCAAATTGTCATAGTTTTATTACGCGATCGCTGATTTCAGTGATTGGTCGGGGGAATGCCCAGGTATTAGTCGAGATTAGCAGAGGTGTAACAGCATGACTAGAAAATCGAACACAACAAACTATTGAGAGAGTTTGTTGTGTACTTCGCATGGACCTAGGCTTCGGAATTTGACTATTTTGAGTGTATATTTTTGATTAAAGTTTGTACCATTCATTTTCATATAGAATAATGATAGAAGGTTAGCTAGAAAAATAACAAAAGTTAATAAGTTTGGTAATGTTTTTATTTCCTGTGCGAGCAGCCCTAAAAAATTTTCTTTTTTTATTACGGGAGCTATTTAGCGCTTGGCCAGCCTCGCTACTTTTTTCATAGCATAGCATTTTGTTAAAATTTTCATTCTGTTTAGTTTAATTTTGATGCACTGGACTCTAATTATTATTCAATCAGCACATCAGCACTCGAGGCCCAATATTAACCCAACCCAGGGCCTGTGTGACTAACGTCAATCTATTACTAAAACCTAGCAAATACCGTTTCTTGGAGCTACACAGGTATGCAGACTATCAGTGTAAGAAATGTCAACAAATTAACATTCGATCACATTTTTTTTTAATTCTCATTTCTCACCGGTCGACTAGAAACCAACACTCTATGATCAATTTCATTCTACACAGACGACATGTCACTACACAGTACACATAGTCAAGTTAACAGACAAATGACAGGAATCAAGAATTATAAATCATGGCTATAATGATGTGGTATGGTTATTCAAGTCTTCTTGTTTTTACTTCATTATCCTTCATCTTTAACTTTTTTTTTAACATCGATCTGGCGGCCAAGTTCAGAACTTCAGAGCGTGTTTTTAGTTGACTTTGAGTTTCATGTTTAAAAATAACTTTGTACTGCGAATCTCTAGGAAGCTCCGGAGCTGTGTGGGCAAGGTTGGGTGTACTTCTGTCGTTTTCCTCCCCGGCCTGCGGCAGTCCAGGGTACCCCATGCATAGCATTTCAATGCTGCCCCCGCACATCCGCAAGTATACAAGTGCCTAGAATCTATAATACTTACTTCTAGAATATTGCCTTCTAGATATCTAGACCTGAATAAAAATAGTCCACTTTCTACGTTAACGCAAAAGTGGACGAATTCTACGGTCTCAACAGCTGTTGCATGTACGTGCCTGTGTCAGCGGGTCCACTGGTCGTGCCTCGACTGCCACGTAAGCGGCCCTGCGAGTCACTAAAAACTTCCACTTGTGATATGGTGGGGCATAAGAAATCTCGTGGCTGCCGGCGCGAGTAGCAATCGAGGTATTTCTTAGACTCGTCGCGCCGTAGTCGGGACGTTTTTAGTCACGGTGGTGGGCTGTCATGCCGTTGATGCGATCTTGAGTGTGCGCGATTATCATAGTCCGCCGCCCGGCGCGGACCAGCTGACACGGATGGCACAGCAGTCGGCCCGGTCAATTTTGTAATCGCCACTGGCGGACCTGCGGCGACCGTGCTAGTTTCTCACGCTGGTGTCTTTGTATTCTTATTTGCTTTTCGTGCATTATTTTGTTTCCGTATTCATTATTTGTCTGTAACTTTTGTTCTCGTCCCTAGGTTAGGAATGTCAACTACCTATTTCTTTATGTGTCATTGCCATTGAAAACATGTGCTCCACAAATATATGTGTCCCTGTTGATCGTCTCGACAACTGACAACTCCAGTAGGAAGAGAGCCGGTGTGCTCTCAGTTTTCAGGCCCCGACAACCGGGTCACGCGTCGTTTAGCCACTACCTAGATTATAAAATGTACCCAAAAACGGCAAACCCAGGATAGGGTTACAACGCGTCGCTATGGCTCTTTCTGTGGAGGAAATTCCAGGGAACCCCTGAGGTCAAATCAGCTCATGGAGCGGTTTGCCGCTGCGTGCTGTTTTCAGAGACTAGAAGCCTTCCGAAACGGTTTCTTCTCAACACGAACCTTCATCTGCCTGCTATGTTCCTGGTACTTACTATGTATCACAATTACTCTGTATTAAACTAATAAAACTACAGTTTCCCTTAGTACACTCTCCTTGGTCTCCGCCCACACCTGCAATCACTTGCTCATACAGAGCGTCTGAGCAAGACCTTATTTGATTTAAAGGACATAGAGCTCCGTTGAAAAAGTTCAGAGGACGATCGAGCTGAAACTAGTGCAAGATTGGGGCCGCCTTGTCATACGAGCAGAAAGGACTACAAAGGCTGAATCTGAACTGACTCTAGGGAGACACCGTTAGAGCAGAGAGCTGATTCTTATCGATGACCTACCCAAATTATAACAGGATTTGTGGGGAGGAAATATTGATGTGCACTAGGACCTATTTTTATTCACTGCAATGCCTGCTCCACCACCAGAGGTCACAGCCAGTGAAACTGTACAGAAGCGAGCGTCAGGTCGTCTTCGAAACTACGTAACTTCATATTATTTCTCTAGTGAGAGTGAGGTTGACAGCTGGAACCAGCCCTCGTCCCCAACATGTTATTGCGCGCAAAAGACCTTGCTCACATTTCAAAATCGAAGTTAGGCCGCTAAATTGGACAGCTGTTCAGGGTCTTTAGTAAATAATGCGCGAAGCTGCCTAACCCTTGACTTAGCCATACAAACACTTGATGCTGATGCTGGGCTGTTGCTGGACAGTAAATACGAGTACAGTAATACAGTGAAATGTAACGCTGGTTACAAAGATATTCGAAGCGACGAGCTGGCGCATTCTTCCAGCGCCATTTCTGTTGACCGGTGACGTTACGCATTCCCAATGCACATAGCGCATCGGCAAACGCAGCGCCTCCGAGTTGGTCGGTGACATCGCTCTTCAAACCGAAATAGGTAACAGGTATATAAAGTTTAATACAGAGTATTGTGATACATAGTTAAGTCCCAGGATAGCGGCGCACACAGGTTCGTGTTTAAATAAATCAGTTTGCGAATTGTAGTTTCTCGAAAAACGCCCCGACCACTAAAACCACCCTGCAGTGAATCACTCAGGGGTACTCGCAAAGGAAGAAGAATAGGCTCGCGTTAGTAACCCTACCTCTTGTTGGCTTACATTATTGGTATCTAGGGCACTTGTCACTCAGTGAATGTGTTCCATGTCTTAGATCATTCAATTTATGCCCTGCTTGGCTCCACTCTGAAATCAGTACTAAATTACAAACATTGTTTTAAGCGGTTCTATTGACAATAGTGTGCTTTATCATTGCTCTAAATGACATTATAACTTTGCTCTCATTTGCGGCAATCATCCCAATTGCGTACTGACTCGAATGGGACAGTTCGTAAGAGCTGGTAGTGGATCAGTACTTGCTACTCGAGCTCCTACTACTCTGACGTAATAGGGGTTGGCCGCTGCGCTACCCGGGCGAGGCCGACGCCGTTCACAGGCCTACCGCCCGTCGGCGGCGCGAACCACTCCATATGCTTCACACGAGTGATGTCTGTGGCGACTCGCACGACGACTGCTGCCCGGGATCGATTGCGGGGCAACGGGCACGGGCTCCTGCCTCTCATGTGACCCGATGGTGGGTGTGTTGCCCCGTGGCCCCCGGCGGGCCCCGGCGGACGAGTGCCACAGGCACCTTGCGAACCGTGACGTTCAATAAAAGGAGTAGGATAGTTAAAAAAAGTGTAATATAGAACACGAAATGTACTTTCAAATACAAAGTCTTAATGGTTTCTCTCTAGTTCTATTTCGCCTATACATCAGCTGTAAATGCGGATCAAATGCTTCATCTGCAACAACAACAATTACGCCGCAGGCCATAGGCTGCTGCACCACTGACACAATAAATATGGTATTATCAGGCTCTGCGTGTATTCAGTGCGTGTGCAGGAATGAGCATTTGGACGGCCATTTACTAGCGAATAATCTTTGTCGCCAATAATAGGTGAAGAGCAGTGAGAGAAACATTAAGACTTTGGTTAGTTAACAGTAGAGTTCGTAGTTTCTATTTTAGCATTATATTTTATTAAAAAAGCTGCCTGCTGTGTGCGTGTGGCTGTGTTGTGTGGTGCAGCGTGCTGTTGCTGCCCGTTGTGCTGTGGAGTGCTGGTTGTTGCGTGTGCGTGTGCTGGTGCGCCCGTGTGTGCACGTGTGTTGTGTGCCGTGCCGTGCTTGTGGCGTGCGCTGCGTGCGGTGGCGTATCGTGCGTGAGAGACGATGAGAGAGAGACGACGAGCTAGCGGTGTGGTGCTGCTGAGAGAGAGACGAGAGAGAGCTAGAAGTGATGTGTGTGAGAGAGAGAGAGAGGAGAGAGCGACGGATGAAAAGGATAGACAGCAGCAGCTGGTATATTGTATATTTACGGGGCCAATCAGCAGAGCATGACCCGTTTGCGCGCGCAATCATGGCGTGTACGCAAGGTCGCGCGCATCACTGTCCGGCGGTTGTGAAGTGGATGTCCGGTATGCGTAAGTCGCTGCGAGGCTAAGGCGACAGCGTTCCAGACGGCGGTAGCCACTGATCTTGTAAAAGTTCCTATGATCTTCGTAGAAATTTTGTACCTCAAAATTATGTAGTCTTCAAGAGTCTAAGGGACTATATCAAGGAGCGCTATAAAAGAAGGAGAGCGTAGCACCGCGATAAAATGCTGAAAAACCATCGCTGCAAGTATTAGTCGAATTTAATAACTTTCCCGTTGTTATTTTAGACCGATATCCTTTGCAGTATATTGATTAGCTGTCTTACCTTGCTTCATATAAAACAAACGACTGCTCCATACGAATGTCCCCTACGCTGAGCATGAATGAGCGCGTGCGAATCTGGTGTTTTCACCGAAACCCGACTTCTTGAGATCAGTGTTTACTGAGTTTCTCACTTCGAAGTGGTTTCCAGGGTGATTGCTTTGCCAAAGGTACGCCGCTCGTAGTCGCGTCACTCTGTGCCTCGTGTAGTGCCATGGAGTCTGGCGGGCTGACTCACGTTAATGACTTTACCTCACGAGTTTAACTATACAGTCGCAGCGATGAGTGCTGGGCGGTGAGTGTGGGCCACAGGTGGGGGCATTCACCTATGGCCAATCAATAAGAGGACGTCATTCGCGCGACACGCGATGCTTGTCCGCGAGGAGTTATAACAATTCGAGTGAGTGGGACGGCAGTAAACACTGGAGTTCTCGAGTCGGGTTTCGTCGCTGAGAAATACCAGATTATTCGACTCGCTGCATGGGGGTATCTCAGGCGTATGGGCATCATATGGGTACATGCAGTTCTGTTTTATGATCGACCAAGGGGGTATATGACAGCTAATCAATAATACTGCATAAGGAATTCGATGCAAAATAAAAACGGAGAAAAGCTTTATTAACTTCGACTAAAGTACTGCAGCTGGTACTTCCAGATTTTTACCCTTTTGTACGCCTCGGTCCGTTTTAGATGATACCGCTCGGATAGGGACGTATATAGCAAAGATTGGAGAAGAGACAAAGTTGATCAGAATAGGAACAGATTCAACACTGCACGTCGTAGTAGTAGAAAATTGAAATGAAACTTGTGCAATTAAATGTAACTGAAGCTAAGGCATTTGAAATGTAAATGTAATTAAAAGCAAAATTGTAATGCGTTCTCCTTCTCGTGATATTTACACCAAAGCCGCGACATGTGCTGGGGGATGTATGGGCGTACTGACCGAATTTACTGCACTTGGCTTTGAATACAGTAAAGATAGCGCAGCTGCGTTAATCGATGGATCTGTTGTACTCCAAGAGAGTACTGATGTTTCTTTATTAAACCAGTATCCACTTGCAATCTTTTAGGTTGTAAAGGATATATTGAGTTGTTAATTGTGACTCGACACAAAGGCGTCTATGAAAATTGCAAAAGAGATCTGGCCAAATTGATTCGTCGTGACATTCACACATCAGGTAAGATATCTTAATCTCTGGAACAGCCTTCCCCAACATGTTATTGCGGCAAAAGACTTGCTCACATTTAAAATCGAATTAGGCCGCTATTGGACAGTTCAGGGTTTTATATAAGCGCAAGCTGCCTAACCCTTGATAGCCATACAAACACTTGATGTGATGTGTGGCTGTACAGTAAATACAGTACAGTAAATACAGTAAATGTAACCTGTTACAAAAATTCGAAGCGACGAGCGGCGATTCTTCCAGTGCCATTTCTGTTGACCTGTGACGTACGCATTCCCAATGCACATAGCGATCGGCAAACGCAGCGCCCTCCGATTGGTCGGTGAATCCGCTCTTCAAACCGAAATAGTAACAGGTTATAAAAGTTTAATACAGAGTATTGTGATACATAGTAAGTCCCAGGATAGCGGAGAAAGGTTCGTGTTTAGAATAAACCCAGTTTGGAAGTTGTAGTCTCGAAAAACGCACCATAAAACCACCCTGAGTGAATCACTCAGGGGCTCCGCCAAAGAAAAGAATAGGCTCGCGTTGTAACCCTACTCTTGTTGGGTTACATTATTGTATCTAGGGCACTGTCACTCAGTGAGTGTCAGTCTAGATCATTCAATTTATGCCCTGCTGGCTCCACTCTGAAATCAGTACAAATTACAACATTGTTTTAGGGTTCTATTGACAATATTGTCTTATCTTGCTCTAAAACTATATAACCTTTGCTCTCATTTGCGCATCATCCCAATGCTACTGATCATGGACATGGTAGAGCTGGTAGTGGTAGTACTTGCTACTCAGCCTCCTACTACTTATAATAAGTTGGCCGTGGCTACGCGACCGGTTCAGGCTACGCGTCCGGACATCCATCTCACACAGTGATCTTGCGACACGTACACGCATGATTGCGCAACGGGACGCTCTGCTGATTGCCGAGTGTGTGTGTGTGCACAGGCACTTGGAACGTCTCAATAAAAAATAATATTAAAAAAAGGTAAATAAACACGAAATGTATTTACTACCAAAGTCTTAATGTTTCTCTATTCTATTTCGCCTATAATCACCTGTAAATGCCGGTCAAATGCTCATCTGCAACACACAATTACGCCGCAGGCTAGCTGCTGCACACTGACACATAAATATATATTTATCAGCCTGCGTGTGACAGTGCGTTGCAGATGAGCATTTGGACGGCATTTACAGGAAATTGTCGGCAATAATAGGTGAAAGAGAGTAGAGAAACATTAAGACTTTGGTAGTAAATAGATTTCCTGTTTATTTAGCATTATATTTTATTGAAAAGCTCCAACTGCCCGTGTGCACACGCGCGCGCAGGGAGCGTTCACACATGGACCCACGCTAGCTGGCCGGAGCACGGCAGCAAGCGGCTGCCCCGGCAAACGCAATTTCGACTCTATTTACACGGCATTCTACACATAATCGACCGA
>NW_014577237.1:105349-113238 GCF_000485595.1 Priapulus caudatus
TTATGGTACATTTATTCATTTATGATTGTACATGTATTTGTATTGACATCTCAACCATAAAAAAACAAACATGTGCAACAACTAAACTCTCCATATAACACCTTACACATAACACTACTGTACTGGTAACACATGCATCACAGTGACTAAGCCCGCGCGTAGCGCGGGTTTCAGCTAGTACATATTAAAAGTAGAAACAATTAAGAACCAATTTAAGAACCTTTTGAGCCTAATTTTTCAGTAAGCACCATTTATATAAGAACATGTTGAGGCTAACTTGGAAAAATCTATGTTCTTATACGCGGGTTTTTACTGTACTTGCTATATATTACTCGTCTACGAAGATTGTTTATCAACTTTCAACCGCCATTTTTCGTTGCGCAGCGCTAGCGCAGTTCTGGCGCTTGTGAGCGGGCACAATGTATTTCCAAGTGGAGGGGTGGGCAGGTTGCACGGGGTTGCAAACCGCCATTTTCGTTGCGCAGCGCTAGCGCGGTTTGCAACCGCGTGCAACCTGCCCACCCCTCCACTTGGAAATACATTGTCTTTGCTTACTCCCTGGAAATTGCCATAGTATGTTCTATAGCCCTGCAGCGGAGCGAAGGGTAGTTTAACAAGCAAAGATTCATAATTCAGTAATACAAACACAGTTATGCGTTATGAAGTGCAGTATCACAGACACAGGCAGTCGCGACTGGCTGGTCGGGGTTCGATAAATAGCAACCCCGTTCTGCGCCTACCGTAGTGTGTATAAGAGTATATATACTCTCATATATACTCTTATACACACTACAGTTACCGCAGAACGGGGTGGCTATTTATTGAACCCCGACCAGCCAGTCGCGAGTGCCTGTGTGCAGTATCATGTATGATTCAGCTGTACATACTTGTGCATATATACAATGGGATTTTGGCATATAATGAGATTTATGCCAACTTGGGGGTTTCTGTGTAAGCAATTTTATTCATTCTTGGCTTGCACTGTTGCAGGCTAGTTTAGTGTTATCTGTGAGTGAGCATTCACAGGATGTTTTGAGTACAGCTGCTAAGTATCAAACACTTGTTTACTATGGAGAAGCACTGTATGAAGAAGCAGAACATCATAGAGCAGAGGTATGTCTGACATCTGTATGTGCATGGAACCCTCTAACAATTGCCAGTAGCTATAAGTAAATGGACTATTTCAGCAAAGGGAAAGAATAAAAAGCGAAATTTATAACATTGAGTTAAACAATTTTCTGTACGCTCTGTCCAGAGTGCACTACATACCTGAGTTTGACCTTATGTTTGCTGTATATCTGTGAGGTAAATGGTTTGATATGATGTATCATTATGGATGGATAACAGAACTACACATTAAACATGGTATGCATGTAAGCACGTAACATATAAGTAGGATTTCTGATTTAAATTCAACTAAAGCTGGTCTGCATTATTCTGATTCTGTGTTTTGCATATTTAAGCCAACATTCAGGAAAGCTCTACAGCTTTACAAAGTTATTATGAAGAGCAAGACCAAGGCACAGAAGCCTGTAAGTGTTATGGATAACAATTACTTTCATGTGCTACTCACAATATACAAAATCACGACATTTTATTGTTATCTCATGCAGTTACAAATGAATTGAGGATTCTTACTAAGCATAAATGTCATTTTTGTATATGCTGTCTATTAGAACTCTTTTTCTTATTTATATAATACTCCTGGTTATAAAGTAGAAAACTGGCTGTGTGCTCTTCTTCTAAGTCTTGCGTTGTGCTCTATCAATTCTAGGATGTCACATCAGAAGTGGACGTAAAGTTCAGACTTCACCAATGTCACGTGCACATGAAGCAGTTCCAACAGGCAATTGCAGTCGTGAGTAGAGCAGATGGTACTGGCTTACATCTGCAGTTCCCTGTACAAGGTTTTCCTCATTGTGTATTCTGTTTATGTTCATGAAGGATGGCAATGATTTCCTTTCCGTGTGTGTTGTCAAAATTAGAAAAATGATAATTATAAAAGAATTGAAGTCAAGTGCGTGTCGCTATGAGTTTTGCAGACAATACTTAATCATAATAGTTTGAACACATGTCATGTGTTCTAAGACATGTTAGCCATATCTTAGACTTTTGCTGCTACACAAGCAGCACCAGTAAGTACTGTATTGGTCGGAAAAATATGAGAACCGTCAGGAAGACTGTTTGAAATCCTTGCTTTAAAGAGATACTTTCCTCTAGAATTTAAGAGCATTTTATGACAGTAGATTCATAAATAATAGCAGATACATACAAATATCTATAATTACGCATTCACGTTTGTCATAAAACAACATTGAATTTCGAAATCTTCATTTTTGGGCACTGACATGACACCCGTGATTATGCTGCCACCTCGAAAGAGTTGCGCATTTGCCAATTTATTTTGCAGACCGAGGGCTAATCACAAAAGTGCAATTATATTTACATAAATGCTATTTAACGGAACAATATTCATTTTAGGACAAATTTATCCATATTATAACTGAAACTATATGTCATTTATAAGATATTGAAATCCCTTTGCTCTTAAATTAATAAATAAGAAACACCCTCGGTCTGTAGCCTGCAGCCGAAACATTGCTTTGCGCAACTTTTCTAGTGGGTGCGCTGCTAGTGGTGCCACCATCATTGTAAGCTGTCAGTTTTAAAACATTTTCTAAAAATATTTCTAATAAATATTGAACCATAAAACATTTTATGAAGCGTAATTTTAACCTATCTTAGCTGAAAATATCTGAAGAACCTAGAGAAATGTATCCCTTTAAGTGTCATTGGATCAGTGATTCAGTGACCAGTGTTTATATTATTATATTGAAAATTTAGCTTGAGAGCATAACCGCCAAACAAAGAACTCCTAAAGTCAACATGGCTCTTGCTAAACTCTACCGCAGAACAGGAGTGGAGAGATCTGCTACTACTGGTTTTAAAGAAGTTTTAAGGTATTGGATTAGATTTTATCCATAGGGGCCTACTCCACATATTGAGTGACTCATAGTCCGGTAGCATATTATGTAGTTCATATCGAATATCACCCATAAGGTATATACTCTGTTGGAGACCTGCTACCTGCTGCCACCTAGTAGCGATTATTATAAACATGCACAATACGTTGAATTCAGTAGTCAAGCATATGTCATATGATGCGATTTGTGTAAGAACGTGTGAAGTTAGTACATATTGTTGGTATAACTACAACCTTATATCCCATCTGGGGGGGGGGGGAGGGCAAGAGGCTAAGTAAGTAAGTATTAGTAGAACTACCTCAGCTTGCTACAATGAGAATATTTATAGGTAGTTCATTGCCCCCAGCTGGTTCTACATTGAGCTTAGTTGTGCTGTTGGTTGTACGGTTTAGGGAGTGCCCATTAGCGCTGGATGCAGCCGTGGCTCTGATGGGGCTTGGAATCCGTGGAGTCGAGATAGCCTCTCTGATGACACCTGTCATCTCACATCTGTCGTCAATGGAATGGTATTTACACCGAGCACACAATTTTCAATTACCAACTTTGCATTGGCGAATTGGCGAATTGGACCGACTTCCCATCTATACAACCGACAATCGGCAGTGTAAACGCAAAAGTTGCGCGACCGACCGATCGATAGCTACTAGTTGGGAGATTAGAACATGTTCTATTTTCGCCAACTGAAGTTTTTTTATTTATTTTGTTATTATTATTTTATGCTGGCATCATAAAAACCTCACTTTCCATGCGTTGCTTGTATCCGATTCACGGTGCGCAGTCCTGTTATGCTGCATTTACACTATCGATTTTTGTCAGCAAATCGTACCGATTTCAAGTGCATTCCAACACAATCGGCTGAAATTCGATTGTATTGGTGTCGGAGTCGGGCCGAGTTGGAGAAATAGAACACATTCTATTTCTCCAACTCGGCGACTTGACTGCGACTACGACTCCAATACAATCGAATTTCAGCCGATTGTGTTGGAATGCACTTGAAATCGGTACGATTTGCTGACAAAAATCGATAGTGTAAACGCAGCATAAGTTGTCACACGTACGGTTGATCAGACTTTTGTGTGTCCCCACACAGGTTGCTCTCCTGGATCAGGGCCCATGCTCACCTGGCTAGCAAGGAATTCACACAAGCCGCTACAGCTTTTAGCCAACTCGACTCGAAAGTAAGTGCCCTGTGATAGATTTGTAAAGACTGCATATTCGTCACGTCTCGTACAGCCTGGAAAATCCATGTAAAACACGGCAATCAGGGTGTTAGCCAGGAAAAAAATCAGGGAGTCTCACCATCTGAGCGAAGCGAGGATGCTGCGGGCGCAACGTGCCTTAGGGGGGAGGGCCTCACCTTAAAATGGAGGAAATTTAGTCTGAAATGCCAAAAAGACATGAATCTGATATGATTTTATGTCCTTATAAGCAATGTTGTCAGTTATACAAGGTGTATAATATATAAAATTGGGCCGTCCTGATTCCGTTTCTATCAAATGTCATCCGTCTCATCCAAGAATAAGCCAGCCAAAAGACGGGTAGACGGGTCTCTGGCAAACACACTGACGGCAATGTTATTGCAGCGTGCGATTATGTCCTACATGTTCATCTCCTGGCATGTCCGTGTGCGGGTGACGCGCTTTCTGCCAGTCAGGCTCACCTCAGCACACGAATACCCGTTGGTCTGCTATTTTCCAGACTCATCTAAGGGATAACGTGGACGTGCTGTGTTCCCTCGGCGAGGCATACTACATGAATGGTAACTACAAGTCGGCGCTAACAACACTTGAGCGGGCGTACTCCCTAGACCCTCTGTTGCTGAAGAACATGGACTTACTGGCAGCCCTCCTAGCCAGGGAGAAGAAGATAAAGAAGCTAGAAGGGTATGGTGATATGAAGTAATGTGGTCTTTGATTCATACACGGGCGCACAACGAAACTTGGGTGCACTTAATTTTGTCTTAGACGTCAGGGTCTCGATGAAACGAAGACGTGAAAACCCGCTTCAGGTGAATGTTGGCTGAAGTGCAGTTTGATGTGTGAGCGGTTTCTGCTTTCCTTTCAGCTTTGCGAATCACATGATGATGCTGACGGAGCAGGCCGTGGAGCCTTGGATCGCCATGGCCCACTTTTGCATGGCAACAAAGAAGGCAACGAGAGCTGTATACTTTGCACAGAAGGTGTGCGAAATGGCGCTTACTGCCGCGATAAATGTCGGTTATCAGATTGTAAATGCAGTGTTGAGTAGAGTAGCACATTCCGTCGAGTCAGGAATAGCATTGGCGATTAAGATTACTGTAATTATCGAAAATAGCACGATGTCGGTATGCTGATGTATACGTGTATCTAGCTGTAACATTACAATGCGCGTGTGAATGTTCGTCAGGCCTACACGATAGATAGTCGCAGCATGGAAGCCTTGCTACTGAAAGGTGCTGCATTGCTGGACTTGAGGAAAGTCTCAGAAGCAATTCTACATTACCGTGAAGCCCTTCGAATTAATGCCTACAGATACGAGGCCCACAAAGGTAACTACGCAAGGAAGCAGTATCACTGCACCATTAGTGTGGCAGCTAGCGCTAGTGATACTGCAATGATTTCTGCATCAGTCAGATATTGGGAACAATTTAAATATGGTTATCGTGAGAGCCGACAATCCTTGTCTGCATTCGTGACATGACATGAGCTTACTCCTCTCCCAAAAAGCTGACATGTATGGCCTGCTAGGACATCTGTGAACTACTACCTCTGTTGTGCGCATGATTGCAGGTTTGGTCGAGTGCTACATGGCAAGCCACCGAGGTCGGGAAGCAATAACGACAGCTAGCGCCACCTGTAAGCAGCTTGGGCAAACTCCACGCGTTCTGACCTTGTATGCATCGGTCCTGGATAAGGATCCACTCACACGAGACAAGGTCTGTGTGTAGCTGCAGCTGTGAATAGATGTTGCAGTGTGCAGCAGCGTTGACATGTCTAATACCCCGTACAGACTGCAAATTTGATATGGTATTAAACTGGTGCGAGTCAGGCGGCAAATTTTTACAGTGTGTACACGCTATCCCGCTCCAAATACGCGTTGGCCTGCACCAATTTGGCCCTGCAAATGAAGGAGGGCCAGGCCCGGGATAACTTGGCCTGTGATATGTTGTCCCGCACCAAGCTGTGTCTGTACGCAACAACTCGGGATAATTTAGCCCGGACCAAGATAGCCTGCGTGTGTGTGTGTGTGTGTGTGTGTGTGTGTGTGTGTGTGTACTTAACACGCATGCCAAAAACGTGGCACTAAATCGCAATACACATGTGCATAGCCTTATTTAGGTCACGTTGCTGTCAGCCGGGTCACGTCGCGAGCTGAACTGAGAACTGATGACTCATTTTATGTAGGATCAATTTTGCAGTCTGTACACTACAATTTGTCGTACGCCTAACCCGCACCAGTTTAATGTAGGTTCAAATTTTGCAGTCTGTACGGAGTTTAACACTTGCTTGTTGAATCTACATTTAAGTAATAAAACTTGTGTTGGGATGAATGAAAAATCTTTTCTAGTAATTTCCTTCAGCACCACAGCAGTATATGTACTCTGACCCTTGGGAATCTGTTCAACTCTAACTCTATGTACTGCTTTGTCTTTTAGCATTGTGTTCGATTCGTGTTGTCTGTGTGCAGGCCAAGTCTTGCCTAGAAAAGGCCTTGAAGCAGGATCCATACTACACAGAGGCAGTGTGCCTCATGGCCGACATACACGCATCGGATCAGCAGCTAGACAAGGCGATTTCACTGTGAGTACATGCACTGACCCGCGCACCCTTTCACCGTATATTCATTTGTCATGTGTTCAGTTGTATCAGGTTGGAGTGTATGTGTGCCAGTTCACACACACCGTCCCTCTCATTGTCAACTTCAACTGATTTTCTTAACAATCCTTGCTCACGTTTGCATGAAGCAGTCTATAGCCAAACGAAAAATCCTGATCCCCGTTACATGCAGTATGTAGTCATATATCTGCATAGCTTAGGCAATCCATTATTAATATTTTATTAATATTTTTATTAATAATCCATTATAAGGCTTAATAATTAACAGTAAAAACTGTAAAATAATTTGCACACTTTCAATTGTGTTACAACAAACAAATAATATTTTAATAGTGATCACATTGCCTTCTCCTCATTTGGTCAAACGTATCTCTCATCTTGTGTTTCTGCATTGCTGTGTAGGGCAGCATGGTAGTCAGGTAGATGAATGTGTAGGGCAGCATGGTAGTCAGGTAGATGAATGTGTAGGGCAGCATGGTAGTCAGGTAGATGAATGTGTAGGTAGCCAGTGTTGCCATGTGGTCGTTCGTACCACCAACAGCTCATAATGACTATACTCTGTAATTACGAGTACACTCTGTAATACTCTGTAACTATGTCAATAACACACTGTAATACTCTGTAATTATGAGTACACTCTGTAATACTCTGTAACTATGAGTACACTCTGTAATACTCTGTAACTATGAGTACACATACATCTGGTGAAGCTACTGCTCGAGCTCTCCACCACCAACTGCCATTCATAATCCTGTTGAAGAACACCCGGTGGCATCAAGCGTTAACAATTCAGAGTGTACTCATAGTTACAGAGCATTACAGTGTGTACTCATAGTTACAGAGTATACAGAGTGTACTCATAGTTACAAATATGTATCATAGGTTACAAGAGTATCTCAGTGTGTATCATTAGTTCAGAATGTACTACATAGTTACAGAGTAATTAGTGTGTAACTCATATGTTACAGAGTATTAGTGTGTACTCAGTAGTTCAGAGTATGACATGAGTGGTATCTCATAGTTACAAAATGTCTGCATCAGTTAGAAGGTTTTAGTGTGTTACTCATAGTTACAGAGTATTAAAAGGAGT
>NW_014577237.1:115802-137120 GCF_000485595.1 Priapulus caudatus
CGGGGGGGGTGCATGTGTCCGTCCGTGCGTGCATGCGTGCGTTCGCGCGTGTGTATGTATATATATATATATATATATATTATATATAATATATTATATATATATATATATATTATATATTATACACACATACATACACATGTAGATGTGAGTCAGCTGGGCGAGGAGCACTGTGATGGGTGGGACACCATCAACAGTAGATGCCGTGGAACATAGTGTGCGCATGGGAGGCGCGCTTCGCCTGGCAGACGGCGTTCAGGTATTAGAACGTGGCTTCATTCTTACTGCACTCACACCTCACTGTGCATACGTGTACTTCATCGGAAGTTTCCATAGGCACCGTGAAATTTAGCGTGACTGGCGCTTGCTGAGAAAAATATAGCGCGTACATCACATCAATTTGTATTATATAGTAATAACTATATATTACATATATATATATATATATATATTATACATATATATATATATATGCTACAAACTGCCGCGTGTCTCTCACGTCCAATAAGAGATATTCAAGTGGCGAAACGAGCTGTGTATTTTTCTCTCGTGGATGTCAATGTTTACGCGGCAAAATACTGATCGAATTCGCCACAGTCTCAAACATCGGATGCATCCTCATCCACGCAGTGATTTGCTTATATTACTAACAAAGGACTCTTTCTACTTGCGCGCGCGAAATCTGGTCTGTCGCGTCTGATCGGCGAGCACAGCTGCGAGTGTGGATGCTCTACCTGCGTGGCTGCTCGTACTCGTTCTCTGCCTGCCTCGTCCGCTTCTCTCACGGAGACGGCTAGCAACGCAGCACGGCTCCATCATGATACCCATACTCGCCGACCTGGTAATGACCACGTTGCTTTCTGACAGAAGACTTAGCATTGCTTGTATTTTTCGGTGTTAGATTACTTGCTGTTGACACGGACGATCGTCTGTCATACCGCATTCGTAAGCGACGACGTGAAAATTACAACATTACGTTAGTGTTATATACTCAATTATTGTTTTAGCCTGTTCGCAAATATCACAGTCATAATATCACAGCTTCGCTCGCGCAACCAGTATCCTAACAGTTTACGCCTCTAACCCTTTGCGAGCATATTCTCTCTGTTTCAGGCCAGCAGGCGCTGGCTACATCCCTACTACCTGCTTTACAGCGCCACGATCGCCTGCTCCTTCGCGCTCATGTTGCCCGTGGCAAACCCTCCGAACGCCATACGTCTTCCGTTACGGAGTGCTCAAATATGGACATGGTGACTATCGTTAACCTAATGATCGTGCAGCGCTGACATCATTTATTTACGCGCCGACACTTTGCTACGAACTCACTGTTAAATCGATAAACATGTCAGCGAACCGTCGCAGATATTTCCACGATCCCTTTACTTAGGAAAAGAAATGCATACGAGGCAAGTTTCCTAATGCTCTAACGCATTCTGAGTTCATCTCGCGATATCTCTCTCTCTCTCTTCTCTCAGGTGAAGGCCGGCGTCGTGATGAACGTGCCTGCATCCTCATCCTCTGCCTCTCCATCAACACGTACGGCACTTTGGCTTCGGATTCAACACGTTTCCAGCGTGGCGGTGATCAACCCATCGAATCATACGTGTTTCAACCAATGACGCGCAAAATCTCCCGCATGTATATACATACGCTTTATACTTATTACCTCCGCCCAACGGAGTTGGAGGAGAGGTTATTGATCGCTCTCGTGCGTTCGGTTGTTCGCGCGATCGATATTAGCGCGTCAGCCAGCTCAGCCAGCCAGCCAGTGATACCCAGGCGAGCCAGCGAGTCAGCAAGCCAGCGCAGCGTGTACATGTGAGCGAGCCAGCAGCAACGAGCGGCTGCTACGAGCAACAAGCCAGCGTGTACAGCACGCTGGCGTATATCGGTGCGTTATTCGTGTGTTGTCAGTCGATGGGTTATGTCGCTGGCGGAGGTATGCACTCTCCGTGAGTGCACTCTGTTCTATTCAAAGTCCTCGAGGCTGCTGTGTATTCGTTGGCCGACGTAGAGTCAGTCTTATAATGTTTTAATATAATATATCGCGCGCGCAGGGCGGTCTTCGCCCGTTCGTCATGATCATCGTCGTCGTCGTCATCGCCACCGTTGCCCCATCTCGTGCACATCAACAATCATCGTCGTCATGACTATCATCATCTCATCATCAATCATCATCATCATCACCATCATCATCAACCTCCAACCGATGAACGCATTCCTGGCTGTGAACGGATCTGTTGTTTATTTTTTTATGATGCCGTCAACCTATCGCGTTGTCTATAGACGCCGCACTTGAATTTTGTTACGGTGGGCTGGGCAGTGGAGCGAATAAATTGCCTGCCGTTAAATAAAAGCTTCATGAGTTCGTAACCAAATCGCATACAGGACGTCGCTATTGTTGTCGTATCGGCAGATTTAATGAGGCGAGCGTGTCTTGGCTCGACACTGGTAATGAGTCGACGACGCCGACACTCCGTCACTGCGCTCACCGCACTCGAATTAGGGACGGATCCGTGCAATAGCGGCCCGAGATTTTAGATGAAGTCTGGAAAATAAATCCGTCAATGGCGTCTCATGCTTGTTTATTCTACAGGGTATGCTTCGACTTACAGACATCACTATCGTTCAACATTTGGTGTCTACGATGCTTACACACAAGGGGGTATACGCGAAAATTAGACAAAAGATGGTGTATAAAAATTAATGTCGATTTTTTTTTTCTCTCTAAATTATCACTGCTGTCAGCTTTACTACGGTGGTTGAAAATTAACTGGCTTTTTATACAACAATAATGTATCGTGCCCCCTACGTGAGGCAGTCACGTCGGATTAAGTGCCCGAGCATCCCCCATATAGGAGTTTGTGTTATGGTTCAAAGCTCTTATTTCCACATAACGTGAGACAGCTTACTCGCGAGTGTAGTGCACCAAACACAGATACTACGCAACCCTACATCTGCTATCAAGAGCGAACAGCGAATTCTTAGCCGCATGTACAAGACTAATGCGCGAAAGTCCGCAAATATTGCGATAATCCTCACTTGCCACACTGGACGACAACATGTCGTGGCGATGCCTTAGTGCATACGACTAAATCAATAAAAAAAACACTCAAAACCAGTGGTTTCAACAACATCCATTATTTATTTGCACAAGAGACTTTCTTCTCTCACAATCGATCAATTTAAAAACACGACGACGCGACATTGCGCAATCGTACGTATAGATGGCCGCAGCGTGGTCGTACATCACCAAACCGGCTGTCGCAGTCACGATCCACCTATCAGCATCACGTCACTCCGCGTTCTTACCCGACGCTTGCGCTGCTTGTGTAATGGCAGCGATGCAGGACGTTGAAGTGATACACGCGATCACGCGCGCTACTTCGCCGAAGCACGCGATTACGACGACGGCGCGACGTGAATTGCCTCGCGCTGGGATACGCACTGACTCGTCGCGTAATGCTGCGCCCCACTCTCTCACATTACGGAATCCGATCATCGTGCTTCGCCGCGCAATTGTTGTTGCGTCCGGCCGTGGCAACGATCGCTCTGTGCAGGCTGATCGATGTCGCTGGCCAGGCAACAATGACGACGCCGGAAAACACCACATGAGCTTCGTAGTGATGGCCGGCCGGCACACAATGCTACACATGCGTCTCTAAACAGAGGAATTGCTCCGACCTGTGATTGGAGGATAAAAATAGACCCCGCCCACTCCCGCCGCATACGCTATTGCTGATGACCGGTAGGAACGTGTACTAAACTATATATGCGAGCGAACAATTTGAGTTACATTTTTATAAATTCTAGCTATTATTAGACACATGTCTGAGCCTTAATCTTCTGGTGAATTTTGAGTCTATTGAAGCGCGATTAGTCTAATTAAAATTAGCAAATATGCGACGCGCGGCTTATGAGCCGGTGAAACGAAACGTCACGTTTCTATTTTTATCCTCAAAAATAGAAAAGGTGGGCGGGTCGCTTTTTATCCTCCAATCACATGGTCGGAGCAATTACCTTGTTAGACGCATGTCAATCTACAGTAGCTTCCCCAACAGACTGTCATGCCATCATCGTCGCTGCCCTGACTACGAACTTACCGGTCAGTCAATCAAAGTGTGACCACACTTGCACCTTACGACCCTACACAGCGGCGCCAAGCCAAAGTATGTGGCTGACCACACCAACCTACAATCTTACCGGGGGGGGGGGGGGGTTGCAGAGCAGTCTTGTGGTGACCACACCACACCTACGATCTTACATGGAAGGGGAGGCTGGGTCAATCAAAACCTGTTGCGGACAATACTGCACTACGACCTTACATTGGGGGTCAAAGTCAAGTCTTCATCTCACCACACACACTACAATCTACATGGCGAATCACTCAAAGTCTGTGTCTGACCACACCACACCTTCGACCTTATATGGGGGTCACATCAAGCTCTGCCATCTCACCACAGCCACATCACACTACAACCTTACATGGGAGGTCAAGCAAAGTCGTGTGTCTAACCACGAGCCACACTAGGACCTTGCCACAGGAGGGGAGGGGGGGTCAATCAAAACCTGTGACTGACCATACTGCACCTACGACCATTACAGGGGGAAACCCCACATATATATATGTATATATATATTGACACTTCTCATGAAATACGCGTGCACAAACGCAGTCACCAATCTGACGTATTTATTGTGATAATAAGGGAACCATAATGTATTAATAATTAACAATTATGTGTCAGCCTGGGGAATAGTGCAGGAGCACACGTACCGTCTGCGGTACGGCAGCAGGAGATGTTTGGTTTGGAGGAAGGCCACACAAACAGCAGTATCAAGACGAGCATCGCAGCTGTGCCGTCGGTCGCGTACCTGAAACCCGTCACATCATCTTACATTACAATTACATTACATTACAATTACATTACATTACAATACCTTACATCACATCACATTACATTACATTACATTACATTACATTACATTACATTACATTACATTACATTACATTACATTACAATATTTACATCACATCACATTACATTACATTACATTACATTACATTACATTACATTAATCACATGACATGAATTACATTACAATACAATATTTACATTACATTACATTACATTAGGCCTACATAATAATTACGTGACAAACTTGTTCGACGAGACTCTAGTTAAAACATAAATCATAATCGTGCAGCTATATCAAAAATAGACTGCGGATTGTTGTTCGTATCTCTGGTGTTACCTAGGTATTTCATAAACATAATTTGATGCCATACCCTTCTTTGCATAATGATCCCCAGCCAGGGAAGAAATCAGGATCTCGGAACAGCCAGAGAAGAACAAGAAGCGTGAAATTGAGCAGCACGACTACCTCGCTGGAACTGAAACAGACGTTTCGCGTACAGATAACTTTCGCATTTTAATATTTATGAGCAAACTGTAATCAAATTCACGAGTATTTCTCGACTCTTTGGAATTCTCTCTCTCTCTCTCTCTCTCTCTCTCTCTCTCTCTCTCTCTCTCTAGTGAATTGCTCCGACCTGTGATTGGAGGATAAAAAGCGACCCGCCACATTTTCTATTTTTGGAGGATAAAAAATAGAATACAGTGACGTTTCGTTCTTTCACAACGGTCATAGCCGCGCGTGCCATATTTGCTAATTTAAATTAGACTAATCGCGGCTTCAATAGACTCAAAATTACACAGAAGATTAAGGCTCAGACATGTGTCTATAATAGCTAGAATTTATAAAAATGTAACTCAAATTGTTCGCTGCCGTCCACTATATGTGTTAGTACACGTTCCTACGGTCATCAGCAAAGCGTATGCGGCGGAGTGGGCGGGGTCTATTTTTATCCCTCCAATCACAGGTCGGAGCAATTCCTCTGTTTAGAACGCATGTGTAGCATTGTGTGCCGGCCATCACTACGAAGCTCATGTGGTGTTTTGCGGCGTCGTCATGTTTGCGCTGCAGCGACACTCGATCACGCTGCACGCGAGCGCGTTGCCACGCCGACGCAACAACAATTGCGCGGCGAAGCACGATGATCGGATTCCGTAATGTGAGAGAGGGGGTCGCATTTACCGGACATCGTGATCCCAGCGACGGGCACATCACGTCGCGCGTCGTCGTAATCGCGTGCTTCGCGAAGTAGCGCGGTGATCGGCGTGTATCACTCAACGTCCTGCATCGGCTGCCATTACACCAGCAGCAAGGTCGGGTAAGAACGCGGGTGACGTGATTCTGATAGGTGGATCGTGACTGCGAGCAGCGGTTTGGTGATTACGACCACCTGCGGCCATCTATACGTACGATTGGCGCAATGTCGCGTCGTGTGTTTTTAAATTGTCGATTGTAAAAAAATTCTCTTGTGGCAAATAATAATGGATGTTGTTGAAACCAATGGTGTTTGAGTGTTTTTTTTATTGATTTAGTCGTATGCTAAGCATCGCACGACATGTTGTCGTCGTGTGGCAGTGAGGATTATGCACATATGTCGGACTTTCGGGCAATATATGTCTGTAATCGGCATAGAATTCGCTGTTCGCTCTGATAGCAGATGTAGGGTGCGTATGGTATCGTGTTGGTGCGCTACACTCGCGAAAGCTGTCTACACGTTATGTTGGAAATAAGCTCTTGACCATAAACTAAACTCCTATATGGGGGATGTCGGGCATTAATCCCACGTGACTGCCTTCCGTAGGGGGACGATACATTTTGTTGTATAAAAAGCAGTTATTTTCACCACCGTGTAAAGCTGACAGCGTGAAATTTAGAGAGAAAAAAAAAATCGACATTATATTTTTATCACATCTTTTGTCTAATTTTCCCGTATAACCCCCTTGTGTGTAAGCATCGTAGACACCAAATGTTGAACGATGTGATGTCTGTAAGATCGAAGCAACCTGTAGATTAACAAGATGAGACGGCCATTGACGGATATTTTCAGACTTATAAAATCTCGGGCCGCTATTGCACGGCATCCGTCCCTAATTCGAGTTGCGGTGGAGCGCAGTGACGGAGTGTCGGCGTCGTCGACTCATTACCAGTGTCGAGCAACAAGACACGCTCGCTCATGTAATCTGCCGATACGAACAAACAATAGCGAACTCCTGTTGCGATTTGTTACGAAACTATGAAGCTTTTATTTACGGCAGGCAATTATTCGCTCCACTGCCAGCCCACGTACAAAATTCAAGGCGGCGTCTATAGACACGCGATAGGTGACGGCATCAAAAAAAATAACACAATCGTTCACAGCCAGGAATGCGTTCATGGTTGAGGTTGATGTATGATGGTGATGATGATGATGATGATGATGATGATGATGATAGTCATGACGACGATGATTGTTGATGTTGACGAGATGGGCAACGGTGGCGATGACGACGACGACGATGATCATGAGACGGCGAAGACCCCCCGCGCGCGATATATTTATATAAAACATTATAGACTGACTCTACGTCGCAACAATCAAAAGAGCCTCGAGGACTTTTGAACTAAGACAGAGTGCACTCACGGAGAGTGCATACCTCCGCCAGCGACATACCCATACGACTGACAACACCACGAATAACGCACGATATACGCCAAGCGTGCTGTACACGCTGGCTTGTTGGTCGTAGCAGCCGCTCGTTGCTGCTGCTCGCTCACATGTACACGCTCGCTGGCTTGCTGACTCGCTGGCTCGCCTGGGTATCACTGGCTGGCTGGCTGAGCTGGCTGACGGCGCTAATATCGATCGCGCGAACAACGAACGCACGAGAGCGATCACATAACTCTCGCTCCAACTCCGTTGGGCGGAGGTAATATAGTATAAAACGCGTATGTATATACATGCGGGAGATTTTGCGCTCATTGGTTGAAACACGTATGATTCGATGGGTTGATCACGCCCACGCTGGAAACGTGTTGAATCCGAAGCCAAAGTAGCCGTACGTGTTGATGGAGAGGCAGAGGATGAGGATGCAGGCCACGTTCATCACGACGCCGGCCTTCACCTGAGAGAAGAGAGAGAGAGAGATATCGCGAGATGAACTCAGAATGCGTTAGAGCATTAGGAAACTTGCCTCGTATGCATTTCTTTTCCTAAGTAAGCGGATCGTGGAAATATCTGCGACGGTTCGCTGACATGTTTTATCGATTTTAACAGCGAGTTCGTAGCAAAGTGTCGCGGCGTAAATAAATGATGTCAGGCTGACGATCATTAGGTTAACGATAGTCACCATGTCCCATTCTTGAGGCACTCCGTAACCGAAGACGATGGCGTTCGGAGGGGTTGCCACGGGCAACATGACGCGAAGGAGCAGGCGATCGTGGCGCTGTAAAGCAGGTAGTAGGGATGTATGCACAGCGCCTCTGCCTGAAACAGAGAGAATATGCTCGCAAAGGGTTAAAGGCGTAAACTGTTAGGATACTGGTTGCGCGAGCGAAGCTGTGATAATTATGACTGTGATATTTGCGAAACAGGCTAAGAACAATAATTGAGTATATAACACTAACGTAATGTTGTAATTTTCACGTTCGTCGCTTACGAATCGCGCTATGACAGACGATCGGTCCGTGTCACACGCAAGTAAATCTAACACCGAAAAACACGCATTGCTAAGTCTTCTGTCAGAAAGCAACGTGGTCATTACCAGGTCGGCGAGCTATGGTATCATGATGGAGCCGTGGCTGCGGTTGCTAGCCGTCTCCGTGAGAGAAGCGACGAGCAGGCAGAGAACGAGTACGAGCACCACGCAGGTAGAGCATCCAACACTCGCAGCTTGCTCGCGATCAGACGCGACAGACCAGATTTCGCGCGGCGAGTAGAAAGAGTCCTTTGTTAGTAATATATACAAATCACTGCGTGGATGAAGGATGCATCCGATGTTTGAGACTGTGGCGAATTCGATCAGTATTTTGGCCGCGTAAACATTGGCATACAAACGAGAGAAAAATACACAGCTCGTTTCGCACACTGATATTCTTATTGGACGTGAAGAGACACGCGGCAGTTTGTAGCATATATATATATATATGTATAATATATATATATATATATATATGTTAATATATAGTTATTACTATATATACAAATTGATGTGATGTACGCGCTATAGTTTTTCTCAAAGCGGCCAGTTCACGCTAAATTTACGGTGCCTAATGAAACTTCCGATGAAGTAGACGTATGCACAGTGAGGTGTGAGTGCAGTGAAGTGAAGCCACGTTCTAATACTGAACGCCGTCTGCCAGGGCGAAGGCCGCCTCCCATGAGCAACACTATGTTCCAGCATCTTACTGTTGATGGTGTCCCCCATCACAGTGCTCCTCGGCCAGCTGACTCACATCTACATGTGTATGTATGTGTGTATAATATATATATATATATATATATATATAATATTATATATATATATATATATATATATATATATACATACACACGCGCGAAACGCACGCACGCACGCACGGACGGACACATGCACCCCCCCCCCACACATATATAAATCTCTATGAGTACACTCTGTAATACTCTGTAACTATGAGTACACTCTGTAATACTCTGTAACTATGAGTACACACTAAAACTCTGTAACTATGAGTACATTTTGTAACTATGAGTACACTCTGTATACTCTGTAACTATGAGTACACACTAATACTCTGTAACTATGAGTACACACGAATACATTACTCTGTAACTATGAGTACATTCTGTAACTATGAGTACACACTGTAATACTCTGTAACTATGAGTACATTTTGTAACTATGAGTACACTCTGTATACTCTGTAACTATGAGTACACACTGTAATGCTCTGTAACTATGAGTACACTCTGTAATTGTTAACGCTTGATGCCACCGTGTTCTCACAGGATTAGGATGCAGTTGGTGGTGGAGAGCTCGAGCAGTAGGCTTCACCAGATGTTCGGAGACTTTCTCTCGAGGAACGGTGAACACCAGGAGGCTCTGGATCAGTTTCACATCGCGCTCAGGTACGTAACAAGCCGGCTGTGACCGGGTTTCACGCCGTATATGTGAATGACAATACACACGTTGTCAACAACTGCAGTAATCGTAATGGGGTTATGAGATTTATGGCAAGACTAACGGAGTTGTTTGAACGCTCCTAGATTCGGTCCACCTACAATCGACGTCAAATATATTTACACCCAATAATTACACACGACCTTAGTGTGCGTGCAAAAACTGCTAAAAAACGTTTTCTTCACGTTCTGGTCTGCAACTATGACATTGCAGCCAGACACTCACTGCATGCACGCACTCACACCTATTTCATGGTGGAATTTTCGTGATGCCAGATAAGCGTGTGTGAATGGCACCCTGCTAGCGACAGCGCCTGCTCTGGGTAGATCTCAGATCAAGTGTGACTAGATCTAGGGCATCTACCGGTGTAGCATGCTGCTCACGCCCGCGCCGTGTGTTTCAGGTTGGACCCGTCGAATGGCAAGGCGCAGGAGGGCGTGCAGAAGGCGGAGAAGCACGGTGACATGGGTGACTGCTCGTACGCCGAGGTCGACATGGACGACATGGCCGAGAGCGAGAACGATGTAAGCGCCATCTATAGTGTCCGGTATCTTGTCAGCGCCCTCTATAGTGCCCAGTATCTTGTCAGCGCCCTCTATAGTGTCCAGTATCTCGTCAGTGCCCTTTATAGTTTTCGAGGTGTCCTCAGTGCCTCTATAATGTCCAAGATCTTAGCACCCTCTATTAGTATTTGAGGTCACGTCATTCCTGCGTGCTGCTGTCACAGGCTAATGTGTGTTTAGTCATGTATGCTATTACTGGCAGTATGATTCACATGCTGATAAGTATTGTAAAGCAGGCGTGCATTTATTACTCTCTGCATGCACGGCTATTTCGTATGCTCGTTTATTCACCAATTCTAATAATATTGCAAGCACACATTAACGTATATGTATGTCTATGTGCATGTGTGTGTGTTGTGTGTCTATGTGTGTGTGTGTGTGCGTGCGTGCGTGCGTGCGTGCGTGCGAGCGTGTGTGCGAGCGAGCGTGCGTGCGCGCATGCGTGAACGTGAGCGTGAGTGTGTGGTGCGTGCGTGCGTGCGTGCGTGCGTGTGTGTGTGTGTGTGTGTGTGTGTGAGTGCGTGTGTGCGTGTGCGTGAGCGTGTGTGCGTGCATCTGTGTTAAATTTTTTTTTTGGAAAATGATGTTTACAGTACGTATATATTTCAGGCACGTCTTTCTCAATCATTAATAGTCCGATTTTAAAAAGCAGGCAACATCTTTAACATGTGTAATCAGATCTTTACAAAATTGCCACTGCAAGTGACCACATGCTCTCGAAAGTCTGGCATCACTATCAAGTGGTTTTCAATATTTTGCAGGCGGACCTGGAAGGCAGTGACGGTGATGCAGTATGGTCAGACACGGACTTTGCTTGACCTCCCGTGTAAGGTCGTAGGTGCAGTATGGTCAGTCACAGGTTTTGATTGACCCCCCCCTCCCCTCCTGTGCAAGGTCCTAGGTGTGGTGTGGTTAGACACAGACTTTGCTTGACCTCCCATGTAAGGTCGTAGGTGTGATGTGGTGTGGTGAGATGCAGACTTGATGTGACCCCCATATAAGGTCGAAGGTGTGGTGTGGTCAGACACAGACTTTGAGTGATTTCCCATGTAAGATTGTAGGTGTGGTGTGGTGAGATGAAGACTTGACTTGACCCCCAATGTAAGGTCGTAGGTGCAGTATTGTCCGCAACAGGTTTTGATTGACCCCCCTCCCCTTCCATGTAAGATCGTAGGTGTGGTGTGGTCAGCCACAGACTGCTTGACCCCCCCCCCTCGTGTAAGATTGTAGGTTTGGTGTGGTCAGCCACATACTTTGCTTGGCCCCTGTGTAGGGTCGTAGGTGCAGTGTGGTCACACTTTGATTGACTGACCGTGTAAGTTCGTAGTCAGGCAGCGACGATGATGGCATGACAGTCTGTTGGGGAAGCTACTTGTAGATTGACATGCGTCTAAACAGAGGAATTGCTCCGACCTGTGATTGGAGGATAAAAAGCGACCCGCCCACTTTTCTATTTTTGGAGGATAAAAATAGAATACGTGACGTTTCGTTTCACCGGTCATAGCCGCGCGTGCATATTTGCTAATTAATTAGACTAATCGCGCTTCAATAGACTCAAAATTCACAGAGATTAAGGCTCAGACATGTGTCTATAATAGCTAGAATTTATAAAAATGTAACTCAAATTGTTCGCTCCATATGATAGTTAGTACACGTTCCTACCGGTCATAGCATAGCGTATGCGGCGGGAGTGGGCGGGGTCTATTTTTATCCTCCAATCACAGGTCGGAGCAATTCCTCTGTTTAGACGCATGTGTAGATTGTGTGCCGGCCATCACTACGAAGCTCATGTGGTGTTTTCGCGTCGTCGTGTTGCCTGGCAGCGACATCGATCAGGCCTGCACGAGCGACGTTGCCACGCCGACGCAACAACAATTGCGCGGCGAAGCACGATGATCGGATTCCGTAATGTGAGAGAGTGGGGTCGCATTACGCGACATCGTGATCCCAGCGCGAGGCAATCACGTCGCGCGTCGTCGTAATCGCGTGCTTCGCGAAGTAGCGCGGTGATCGCGTGTATCACTCAACGTCCTGCATCGCTGCCAATTACACAAGCAGCAAGCGTCGGGTAAGAACGCGGAGTGACGTGATCTGATAGGTGGGATCGTGACTGCGAGCAGCGGTTTGGTGATTACGACCACCTGCGCCATCTATACGTACGATCGCGCAATGTCGCGTCGTCGTGTTTTTAAATTGTCGATTGTAAAAAAATTCTCTTGTGCAAATAATAATGGATGTTGTTGAAACCAATGTTTTGAGTGTTTTTTTTATTGATTTAGTCGTATGCTAAGCATCGCACCATTGTTGTCGTCGTGTGGCAGTGAGGATTATGCAATATGTCGGACTTTCGGGCAATATAGTCTGTAATCGCATAGAATTCCTGTTCGCTCTGATAGCAGATGTAGGGTGCGTATGGTATCGTGTTGGTGGCTACACTCGCGAAAGCTGTCTACACGTTATTGTTGGAAATAAAGCTTTGCACCATAAACTAAACTCCTATATGGGGGATGTCGGGCATTAATCCACGTGACTGCCTTCCGTAGGGGGACGATACATTTTGTTGTATAAAAAGCAGTTATTTTCACCACCGTTTTTCATAAGTCGCGCGTGTAAAGCTGACAGCGTGAAATTTAGAGAGAAAAAAAAATCGACATTATTTTTATCACCATCTTTTGTCTAGATTTCGCGTATAACCCCCTTGTGTGTAAGCATCGTAGACACCAAAATGTTGAACGATGTGATGTCTGTAAGATCGGAAGCAACCCTGTAGATAACAAGATGAGACGCCATTGACGGATATTTTCAGACTTAATTAAAATCTCGGGCGCTATTGCACGGATCCGTCCCTAATTCGATTGCGTGTGAGCGCAGTGACGGAGTGTCGGCGTCGTCGACTCATTACCAGTGTCGAGCAACAAGACACGCTCGCTCATTAATCTGCCGATACGACAACAATAGCGAACGCCTGTTGCGATTTGTTACGAAACTATGAAGCTTTTATTTACGGCAGGCAATTATTCGCTCCACTGCCCAGCCCACGTACAAAATTCAAGCGGCGTCTATAGACACGCGATAGGTGACGGCATCAATAAAAAAATAACACAATCGTTCACCCAGGAATGCGTTCATGGTTGAGGTTGATGATGATGGTGATGATGATGATGATGATAGTCATGACGACGATGATTGTGATGTTGATGACGATGGCGGCAACGGTGGCGATGACGACGACGACGATGATCATGACGACGGCGAAGACCCCCCCGCGCGCGATATATTTATATAAAACATTATAGACTGACTCTACGTAGTCTGACTAAGTCGCCAACAATCAAACAGCCTCGAGGACTTTTGAAACTAGACAGAGTGCACTCACGGAGAGTGCATACCTCCGCCAGCGACATACGCCATACGACTGACAAACACACGAATAACGCACGATATACGCCAGCGTGCTGTACACGCTGGCTTGTTGCTCGTAGCAGCCGCTCGTTGCTGCTGCTCGCTCACATGTACACGCTCGCTGGCTTGCTGACTCGCTGGCTCGCTGGGTATCACTGGCTGGCTGGCTGAGCTGGCTGACGCGCTAATATCGATCGCGCGAACACACGAACGCACGAGAGCGATCACATAACCTCTCCTCCAACTCCGTTGGGCGGAGGTAATAAGTATAAAACGCGTATGTATATACATGCGGGAGATTTTGCGCTCATTGGTTGAAACACGTATGATTCGATGGGTTGATCACCGCCCACGCTGGAAACGTGTTGAATCCGAAGCCAAAGTAGCCGTACGTGTTGATGGAGAGGCAGAGGATGAGGATGCAGGCCACGTTCATCACGACGCCGGCCTTCACCTGAGAGAAGAGAGAGAGAGAGATATCGCGAGATGAACTCAGAATGCGTTAGAGCATTAGGAAAACTTGCCTCGTATGCATTTCTTTTCCTAAGTAAGGGATCGTGGAAATATCTGCGACGGTTCGCTGACATGTTTTATCGATTTAACAGCGAGTTCGTAGCAAAGTGTCGCGCGTAAATAAATGATGTCAGGCTGACGATCATTAGGTTACGATAGTCACCATGTCCCATATCTTGAGCACTCCGTAACCGAAGACGATGGCGTTCGGAGGGGTTGCCACGGGCAACATGAACGCGAAGGAGCAGGCGATCGTGGCGCTGTAAAGCAGGTAGTAGGGATGTATGCACAGCGCCTCTGCCTGAAACAGAGAGAATATGCTCCAAAGGGTTAAGGCGTAAACTGTTAGGATACTGGTTGCGCGAGCGAAGCTGTGATATTATGACTGTGATATTTGCGAACAGGCTAAGAACAATAATTGAGTATATAACACTAACGTAATGTTGTAATTTTCACGTTACGTCGCTTACGAATCGCGTATGACAGACGATCGTCCGTGTCACACGCAAGTAAATCTAACACCGAAAAATACAAGCAATGCTAAGTCTTCTGTCAGAAAGCAACGTGGTCATTACCAGGTCGGCGAGTATGGGTATCATGATGGAGGCCGTGGCTGCGTTGCTAGCCGTCTCCGTGAGAGAAGCGACGAGCAGGCAGAGAACGAGTACGAGCAGCCACGCAGGTAGAGCATCCAACACTCGCAGCTGCTCGCCGATCAGACGCGACAGACCAGATTTCTGCGCGCGAGTAGAAAGAGTCCTTTGTTAGTAATATAAGCAAATCACTGCGTGGATGAGGATGCATCCGATGTTTGAGACTGTGGCGAATTCGATCAGTATTTTGCCGCGTAAACATTGCACATCACGAGAGAAAAATACACAGCTCGTTTCGCCACTGATATTCTCTTATTGGACGTGAGAGACACGCGGCAGTTTGTAGCATATATATATATATATATATGTATAATATATATATATATATATATGTAATATATAGTTATTACTATATATACAAATTGATGTGATGTACGCGCTATATTTTTCTCACAAGCGCCAGTCACGCTAAATTTCACGGTGCCCTAATGAAACTTCCCGATGAAGTACACGTATGCACAGTGAGGTGTGAGTGCAGTAAAGTGAAGCCACGTTCTAATACCTGAACGCCGTCTGCCAGGGCGAAGCCGCCTCCCATGAGCAACACTATGTTCCACGGCATCTTACTGTTGATGGTGTCCCACCCCATCACAGTGCTCCTCGGCCCACGCTGACTCACATCTACATGTGTATGTATGTGTGTATAATATATATATATATATATTATATACATATATATATATATATATATATATATATATATATACATACACCGCCGCGAACGGCACGCACGCACGCACGGACGGACACATGACCCCCCCCCGCCCACATATATATATGTATATATATATTGAAATTCTCATGAAATACGCGTGGCACAAACGCAGTCACCAATCTGACGTATTATTGTGATAATAGGGAACCATATGTATTTAATAATTAACAATTATGTGTCAGCTGGGAATAGTGCAGGAGCACAGTACCGTCTGCGGTAGCGGCGCAGGAGATGTTTGGTTTGGAGGAAGGCACCACAAACAGCAGTATCAAGACGAGCATCGCAGCTGTGCGCGTCGGTCGCGTACCTGAAGACCCGTCACATCATCTTACATTACAATTACATTACATTACAATTACATTAACATTACAATACCTTACAATCACGATCACATTACATTACATTACGTTAATTACATTACATTTACATTACATTACATACATTCACATTTACACATATTTACTCACATCACTTACATTACATTTACATTACATTACATTACATTAATTAATCACATGACATGAATTACATTACATACAATATTTACATTACATTACATTACATTTAGGCCTACATAATAATTACGTGACAAACTTGTTCGACGAGACTCTAGTTTGAAAAACATAAATCATAATCGTGCCAGCTATATCAAAAATAGCTGCGATTGCTGTCGTATCTTGGTGTTACCTAAGGTATTTCATAAACATAATTTTGATGCCATACCCTTCTTGGCATAATGAATCCCAGCCAGGGGAAGAGAATCAGGATCTCGCGAACAGCCAGAGAAGAAGCAAGAAGCTGATGAAATTGAGCAGCACGAACTACCTCGCTGGAAACCTGAAACAGACGTTTCCGATCAGTACAGATAACTTTCGCATTTTAATATTTATGAAGCAACTGTAATCAATTCACGAGTATTTCTCGATCTTTGGAATTCTCTCTCTCTCTCTCTCTCTTCTACTCTCTCTCTCTCTCTCTCTCTCTCTCTCTCTCTCTCTCTCCTCTCTCTTCTCTCTCTATCTCTCTTCTCTCTCTCTCTCTCTCTCTCCCTCTCTCTATCTCTCTCTCTCTCTCTCTCTCGTCTCTCTCTCTCTCTTCTCTCTCTTCTCTCTCTCTCTCTCTCTTCTCTCCTCTCTCTCTCTCTCTCTCTTCTCTCTTCTCTCTCTCTCTCCTCTCCTCTCTCTCTCTCTCTCTCTCTCTCTTCTCTCTCTCTCTCTCTCTCTCTCTCTCGATCTTCTCCTCTCTCTCTCTCTCTCTTCTCTCTCTCTCTCTCTCTCTCTCTCTCTCTCTCTCTCTGCTCTCTCTCTCTCTCTCTCTCTTCATCTCTGCTCTCTACTCTCGCTCTCTCTCTCTCTTCTCTTCTCTCTCTCCTCTCTCTCTCTCTCTCTCTCTCCTCTCTGCTCTCATCTCTCTCTCTCTCTCTCTCTCTCTCTCTCTCTCTCTCTGCTCTCTCTCTTCTCTCTCTCTCTCTCTCTCTCTCTCCTCTCTCGCTCGTCTCTCTCTCTCTCTCTCTCTCTCTCTCTCTCTCTTCTCTCTCTCTCTCTCTAACCTCTTTCTCATTCTTCTCGCGCTCGCTCTCTTCTCTTCTCTCTCCGATGATTCTTCGCTCTTTCTCCCTCCTCTTCCTCTGTGCCTCCCTTTCTCTCTTCGTTGCCTTTCGTTGGCTATATGCCTATACCTGCCTGCAATCTGCCTGCTGCTGCTTTCTGTGCACCCGTGCATGCGCGCCTTAAATAAGATTACTACAGGGAGAACGGTTGAATTTGTAAAGCGACGTATAAAATCATGACTGAAGCGAAGACATTCGTTCGCAGCTCCACGCCGCCGTGTTGTGTGTTGCGATGTACCTGATGCTGCGAGTTGTTCGTACTCCTTCCGAAATGAATGTCCCGGGCAGAGTCATCATCGGACGTATCGCGGTATGAGTGCGCGCAGCAAAACAACGTCTCTGCAGACAACACACACACAAAACAACAGAAAATAATCCTGCTCCTCTAGACAGAGGAAGGATTTGTCACACCTTTTTCATCCCTTAGATGTGAAGTGACAACGCATAACCGCATGGCGATTATGAAAACAAACAAGTACCTTTAATTTGGGTTCCTTTTCTTTCTGAAAACGTTTAGTCACGTATTGATTGTTATATTTGGAAATTTTTATTGCCAAAAGATATTGTTAAGTTTTATTGCTTTCGGTAACTGGAAGCCGAAGAATGAATCTGCAGCCAGATCAGCTGACGGCGATACACAGCATGGCGTTAGAGAGCAAACATCATTCCACTGGTGTGTTAGCGAGATCTGTGCCTCTGGACTTTCATACAGTCTGTAATCGCATACTGTATATAACGGAGCACCTTACAAACATATTACTGCGCACATATATAGATAATGTAATACATTAATCAGACGATGTTCATAGGGACGAAATACTATTAACATGTCTCCATGCTACCATCTCTGCATCTACTCAACTTAACTACTCTATTTGTACCATATTATATTACTGCCTTCACTTCTCAGCTACATTCACTACACTCTACCCACGTACGTCTCATCTCCAATACACCTGCCACCCACTCCACCTCCACTCCACCTCGTAGAGATGTGCTCTACATAGCTCTCTACACTCACACACTCATCTTGGCCGCTAGCACGACGTTGGGATGCCGGTGCCAGTAGTGTGGCAGAGCTCCGCATGTTAGCCGCGTAGCAAATGCTCGCATCATGCCCATTGCCAGCCGTTTCGTTCTCTAGCCCGCCGTGCTGACCCGGGAAACCTCGACGTGGGCTCCCTCACCGCGTAGAGGTCGCTGCCACCTAGCACGGATTCGCTGCTGTTCAAGTAGAGGCGACTCTGGACTCTTCACTTGGCTTGATGAAACATCGCGTGGAGAGCGTTTAGCTATAGGCCACCTATTACTGAAGCCCTTGCGCTCTGCCACGGTCTGTGTAACGCTGGTAGGCAGATTTGTAGTAGAGCTAGCCTTACTATACACATGAAGCGGCATGATAAACATGAAGTTTATAGAGTAATTGCAAAACAGCTTAAGTAATACTAATAATAATAATAAATAGTAATAATAATAAGAATAATAACAACAATAATAATATATACACATATAAATACATACATAATACATATACACATAATAATATATAATAAATAATAAATAATATTGTTACTGAATACGATAGGGAAGGGAAATAATGTAGACAAGGAAATAAAGAGAGGGGGAGCATGAGCAATAGAGGGCAAGATTGACGAAGAAGCAATTTGTACTGAAGAAGTATAGACAAAAAGAGAGGAAGGCAATGACACATTGGCTTATCATAAAGAAGAAGAGAATAAAGAGGAGAAGGGAAAAGATCACGATGAAAACGAAGATGTGCATGAGTAGAAACATTCGGCAGAAAATTGTGTGGAAGGAGGAGAAGTATAAAGAAGAGACAGCTAAGGAGGAGGACAAGGAAGAAGCGGAGGAGGAGGAGATGGTGTGGGAGGAGAAGGAGGAGGAGGAGGAGGAGGAGGAGGAGGAGGAGGAGGAGGAGGAATGGGAATGGGGAGATTAAGGGCAAGAAAGAAGAATAGCAGCAGGAGGGGTAGAGAGAGAAGGATGAGGAAGAGGAAGACAAGATCAGTTAGTTATCGCAAGAAAACCGAACAATTTTGACGTAACCGTAGATACGCGTTTGCTTCATGAATATTTTATGACGGCTCACGGCTTCATTAGAATAGATAGTAATTGGAAGTATATGCGAATGGCTCTAAACTTTTTTTTCTCTTACGAGCATGTCCGTGAAACCAGGCCGTGCGTGCTCATGTCAGACGATATCTGCGTGTCCAAGGCAATGTGGCAGACGACGCTGTTCGCAGCGCCACCGGATTTGTGACGTACATTTGCCTTGACTAATTTCTCCTCATCTAAAATTTAATCAGGAAATTAAATCTCGCCGTAAAAATTAAAGCATCAATGTACGCCTGAAAATACGCAACTAGAAATAAATTGCATAGTATCTAATTACAATATCTAAGCATAACATCAAGAGTCCATAATAGAAAAGTCCATGGTTAGAATAGTCCATATAGTCTTTCATTATGTACTCTTGATAACATCTAATCACATATGCGATGTCTGAACGAACTGCGACTGACTGCGTTAATAATAGCACATAAAAGTTGCAATGAGCACATCTAACGCTATTCCGCTCTGTTGCAACTACGTGTAAGTTTAATGTATTTGACGTCATCGTCAGCAGCCAACCTGTCGTCTGCTGCTGGGCGGCAGCGGAGGCCCGCATCAGCTGCTCCAGCACGGCAGCGACGATCGGAGCTATCATGGCCGTCGTGGCCGTGTTAGAGATCCACATGGACAGCAGCGCGGTGACTAGCATGAATCCCAGCATCAGCCTGCGAGAGAGACGAGAGCACAATCATAGCACCCCGCCCGCATCCTACGATGACACGCCTGCTCTAATCTAATCCTAATTAGCACCCGAGTGGTTATCACTCGCTCCCTTTGACCTTTGCGTCAATTCGCGTCACAGTAGCGGCTACTACTAATTTCCCATCTTTGTTTTTATTTCTGTAGTCCCTCGAATGAAAGGTGGATATAGAGAGGACGGGGAAGAGTGAAAGCGATAGAAAGAAGAAAGGAAGAGGAGGGCAGAGGAGAGGAGAGGAGCTGAGAGGAGCTGAGAGGAGAGGAGAGAAGAACTCTTCCTCTCTCATCCTCATCCTCTCTCTTCTGTGTCCCTCTCCTCTCTTCTCCTCTTCATTACTCATCCCCTCATCTCGGTCCATCGGCTCCTCTTCTCTCTCATCGTTCTCAGTCTCTCTTCTCTCTCTACCTCCCTGCCTCTACTCATCTCTCTCTCCTCTCTCTCTCTCTCTCTCATCTCTCTCTCGTGCAGTCTCCTCCTTCTCTCTCTCTCTCACTCTCTCTCTCTCTCTCTCCTCTCTCCTCTCTCTCTCTCTCCTCTCTCGCTCTCATCTCTCTCTCTCTCTCTCTCATACTCTCTCTCTCTCTCTCTCATTCTCTCTCTCTCTCGTGCGCTTCTCCATCTCTCCTCTCTCTCTTCTCTTCTCTCTTCTCTCTTCTCTCTCTCTCTCTTCTCTCTCTCTCTTCGTCTCTCTCTCTCTCTATCACTCTCTCTCTCTTCTCTGCCCTCTCTCTCATTTCTCTCTCTCTCTCTCTCTCTCTCTCTCTCATCTCTCTCTCTACTCTCTCTCTCTCTCTCTTCTCTCTCTCTCTCTCATCTCTCTCTCTTCATCTCTCTCTCTTTCTCTCTCTCTCTCATCTCTCTCATCTCTCTCTCTCTCTCTCCTCAATCACTCTTCTCTCTCTCCTCTCTCTCTCTCTCATCTCTAACCTCGTATCTATTATCTCTCCTCGCGCTCGCTCTCTCTCTACTCTCTCTCGA
>NW_014577237.1:138005-142241 GCF_000485595.1 Priapulus caudatus
GGAGAGAGAGAGCTGAGAGGGAGCTGAGGGAGGAGAGGGAAAGAGGAGAGGAGAGGAGAGGAGAGGAGAGGAGAGGAGAGAGAGGAGTGGAGGTGCAGAGAAGGAGGAGGAGAGGACGGTGAGAGAGAGGAGAGGAGAGGATGAGGAGAGGAGAAAGAGAGAGGAGAGAGAAAGAGGGAGAGGAGGAGAGAGAGGAGAGGAGAGGAGGAGGGAGGAGAGGCAGAGGAGAGGAGAGGGAGGGAGCTGAAGAGAGAGAGAGGAGAGAGAGAGGAGAGGAGAGGAGAGAGAGAGGACGAGGACGAGGAAGGAGGAGGAGAGGAGAGGAGAGGAGAGGAGGGAGGAGAGGAGAGGAGAGGTAGGAGAGGGAGGAGGAGCAGGAGAGGAGGAGAGGAGAGAGAGGAGAGGAGGAGAGGAGAGGAGAGAGAGGCGGAGAGGAGAAGGAGAGGAGAGGTAGAGGAAGAGGAGAGGAGAGGAAGAGGATGAGGAGAGGCAGAGGACGAGGAGAGGAGAGGAGGGAGAGGAGAGGAGAGGAGGAGGGAGAAGGAGGGAGAGGGGAAGAGAGAGAGGAGAGAAGAGGAGAGGAGAGAGAGGAGAGAAGAGGAGAGGTGAGAAGAGGAGAGAAGAGGAGAGAAGAGAAGAGGAGAGGAAGTAAGATCATGGGGAGGAGGGGAGAGGAGAGAAGGGAAAATGAGGGGAGGCAAAATTAGAGGTAAAGAGAGAGAAATATAGAAAGGGAGAAGGATAGAGACAGACGATATAAATACATGGGGACAAAGATGAAGTGATATAGAGAGGCAGAGAGCGCGAGAGAGAAAGGGAGGGAGAGGGGAGATCTAGTGGGAGAGCGGAGAACGAAAGAGAGAGAGAGAGAAAAAAAGAGCGAGAGAGAAGAATTGCGATGGTTGCATCACTTCACCACTTCGGCTGCGAGCCCACCAGCAGGAGGCAGACCGGAAGAGCGATGCGCTTGTGTAGTTCACCTGTGTTCTCTACAGCCACAGCCACGGCTAGCCCTCCTATGAACAGCATCTGTGTGTCCTGGTGAGAGACAAAGCCCAACAACGATGGAGGCTGCGCGCTTGTGTAAGGTCTGTGTGTATGTTGTGGAAATAAGCAGCTAGTACGCAGCAGCGTGCATATATTATTCGAAGCTGTAGGATGATGTTGGTGTACAATTAACCACGGAATACACATATATACATATATATATATAATATATATATATATATATATATATATATATTTATATATATATATGTATAGGTTATATAGGATATAATTGAACTGTTGATTAATTATGCTGCTGTTACCGAATTTTTGGCTATCTGGCACTGCGATCTTATATATATATACAGTATATATATATATATATATATATATATATTAGCATTGACACGACGTAAAACAATAATTAAAAACCTCGAATTAAACTTCACAGGGATTCGCATAGGCTGTAAGAGGACATATCTCATCATACCTTAGCGTAATTTTCCGACACGCTCCGTCCGTCCATCACGCCAAGTAACGGGAAGAGAACGACGGGCATGAGGCAGTGATGCGATGGGGAAAAATCTCCATCACTCCAGAACACAGCCATCAGTTATCATGACGTAGGCGCAGCTCGCCTCCTGTGTGAGGATCACGTACGTCGTTATAACGTACATCTAATATATACCTTATTCCCGTGAGCGCACATACAGCGTATCGAATAATGAACAATTTGATCTGTATGTGTGTGTCGTTACATCGAGACCCTAGTTGAGATCTCGTATACGAAATAAACAGACCGGATATAATTAATATCATTTGTGTGATTGGTCGTTAGTAACTCTAATAACACCAGGAGTAAGATAATATAGGATATTATATCCTATATTATCTTACATTTCATTCATAGATAACACGGGAGTACGATGACAACATAATTATTATATAATGCACCTTATATATTGATTCACCACTGTATTAACGACCAGCTCTGCCTACATATAAGGTCTCTTCCTTTGTTCTTCGCTCTTTCTCCCTCCCCCTCTTTCCCTCTGTGCCTCCCTTTCTCTCTCGTTGGCCTCGTTGGCTAATGCCTATACCTGCCTGCCAATCTGCCTGCCTGCCTGCTTTCTTGCACCCGTGCATGCGCGCCTTACATAGACTTACTACAGGAGAACGTTGAATTTGTAAAGCGACGCTATAAAATCATGACTGAAGCGAAGACATTCGTTCGCAGCTGCCACGCGCCGTGTTGTGTGTTGCGTGTACCTGATGCTGCCGAGTTGTTCGTACTCCTTCCTAATGATGTCCCGGGCAGAGTCATCATCGGACGTATCGCGGTATGAGGCGCGGCAGCAAAACAACGTTCTGCAGACACACACACACAAACAACAGAAAATATAATCCTGCTCCTCTAGACAGAGGAAGATTGTCCACCTTTTTTCATCCCTTAGATGTGAAGGTGACAACGCATAACCGCATGGCGATTATGAGAAACAAACAATACCTTTAATTTGGGTACCTTTTTTTTACTAATAACGTTTAGTCACGTATGATTGTTATATTTGAATTTTTATTGCCAAAAGATATTTAAGTTTATTGTTTCGGTATACCTGAAGCCGAAGAAATGAATCTGCAGCCAGATCCAGCTGACGGCGATACACAGCATGGCGTTAGGAAGAGCAAACATCATCCACTGCGTGTAGGAGATCTGTGCCTCTGGACTCTCATACAGCCTGTAATGATATGCTAATATAACGGACCTTACAACATATTACGCGCACATATATAGACATAATGTAATACATATCAGACGATGTTCATAGGGACAGAGATACTATCTCACATTGTCTCCAGCTACCATCCTCTGCATCTACTTCAACTTACTACCTCTACTTCGTACCTATTATTACTGCCTTCACTTCTCAGCTACCATCTCCACCTACCACCTCTTACCCCACGTACGTCTCATCTCCACATACCACCTGCCACCTCCACCTCCACCTCCACCTCCCACCTCTAGAGATGTGTCTACTAGCTCTCTACACTCACACACTCATCTGGCCCGCTAGCACGACGTTGGTGCCGGTGCCAGTCAGTGTGGCAGAGCCTCCGATGTTAGCCGCGTAGCAAATGCTCAGCATCATGCCCTTGCACAGCGTTTCGTTCTCTATGCCCGCCGTGCTGCCCGGCGGAACCTCGACGTGGGCTCCCTCACCGCGGTCGCTGCCACCCCTAGCCACGGATTCGCTGCTTGTCTCAGAAGGCGGCTTGGACTCTTCACTGCTTGAGAAACATCGCGGGAGAGCGTTACTATAGCCCTATTACTGAAGCCCTTCGCTCTGCCACAGGTCTGTGTAACCTGGTACAGATTTGTAGGTAGAGCTAGCCTTACTATAACAATGAAGCGGCACTGATAAACATGAAGTTTATAGAGTAATTGTCTGCTTTCACTATTTCTCTATTGCCGACAGTTTCCTGTCAAATCCTACGTGCAACGCTGGCCGGCGCATTGCTTTCGGCGCTCCACTGTTGCACGCTTACACTAATATATATATATATATATTATATCAATATATATATATTATCAAAAGCGGATAATACCAAGAGGTATTATCCGCTCTTGATATTATATATATATTAGTGTAAGCGTGCAACAGTGGAGCCGTGAGACCAATGTCGCCGGCAGCGTATATGGTTGCACGTAGGATTTGGACGGAATTGACAGGAACTGTCGGCAATAATAGGTGAAGAGAGTATAGAAACATTAAGAATTTGGTAGTAAATAGATTTCGTATTTAGTTAGCATTATATATTATTTTATTGAAACGCTTCAAGTGCCTGTGTTGCACGCTAACGCTATACACGCGAAGATAGATGGTCCTGTTCAGGTCTAAGTTAGGATACGTGCACACTTGCATACATACATAGGTCATCATCAACACCAGCAGCAATAGCAGCACCACCGCTACCGCCGCCGTCACCGCCGTCTCCACCACTACCACCACACCATCATCGTCAAAGTGATTGTCACTGTCATCATCGTCATCGTCACTATCATCATCATCGTCGTCGTCGTCATCGTCATAATCATCATCATCATCATCATCACCATCATCATCACTCCAACCTGAACGTTAACGGGTAGCACTAACCCCAACCCTAATCCCCATTAATAAACAAAACCTTATATGTACAACTGTCTTATCAGTGGTAAGATAAGCATTATAATAATGTTGTCATCGTACT
>NW_014577237.1:147180-154616 GCF_000485595.1 Priapulus caudatus
TCTCTTACCCCTCCTGCTGCTTTCTTCTTTTCTTTGCCCTCTAATCTCCCATTCCATTCCTCCTCCTCCTCCTCCTCCTGCCTCCCCTCCTCCTCCTCCTCCTCCTCCTCTTCTTCCTCCCACACCATCTCCTCCTCTCCGCTTCCTTCCTTGTCCTCCTTCCTTAGCCTGTCCTCTTCTATTAGCTTCTCCATCCTTCCACACCATTTTCTGCCGCCGAAATGTTTCTACTCATGCACATCTTCGGTTTTCATCGTGATCTTTTCCCTTCTCCTCTTTATTCTCTTCTTCTTTTGATAAGCCAATGGCTCATTGCCTTTCTCTTTTTGTCTATACTTCTTCAGTACAAAAGTGGCTCGTCTCGCCCTCAAATCTTGCCCTTCTACTTGCCTCGATGCTCCCGCCTCTCCTTTATTCCTGTGTCTACCATTATTTCCCTCCCTATCGTATTCGCAATAGTAACAATATTATTTATTATTTATTATAATTATTATGGGTATATTGTATTATGTATTGTAGTTACTATTGCTGTATATATTATCTATTGTTGTATATTCTTATTATTTATTACTATTTTTACTATTTATTATTATTATTAGTATTACTTAAGCTGTTTTGGTATAGAGCCAATCAGAATTTGGTAGTAAATAGATTTCGTATTTAGTTAGCATTATATTTTACTGAAACGCTTCAAGTGCCTGTGGCGTGCAACGTGCAGAGCGTGCAGCGTTACACGTGATGATCAGTATACTTGCCGGAGAAGGCCAGGCGAAAGGCAGGAAGCAGAGGAAGACCGGCGTACAGACCATGATCAGAGTCCTCCTGAAGGCCCACAGCTCTGACAGCAGCGGCGTCCTCCTCCTCAGACCACGGCTTGGCATCTTGTTGCAGACAAATAGACGAGGCGACACACACACACACACACACACACAGTGCTTTCGGTATATGACCGTCTTATAATTCCTTATATCCAGTTATCGACGCGTACGTACAACTGTTATATAGTCTAGCGGTGGGTTTCGTTAAGCGTGAGTGCGAGGACAAGATTGAGGGGCACACAAGACAGCATTTGTAGTAGGGACACACACACCCGCACAACAACACACTGAGGGCGCCGTCACGTGCTGCTTGCTTGCTCCGTTGTTACAGGACGCTCACGATTCGCTAGGGTGTTGGTTCTGGGGCAAAGCCGCAGGGTCTCGCTTTCGCACCCGATCTCCAGTGGTCAACAGGCGATAAATCACCCCGCCTATGCTGGCCAGTGGTCACTGCTATTTAAAGCTATTTACGCTCCCCCACCCCCACCAAACCCACCAGGCACCGGTCAATGGTAACAGCTGTCCGGTTTTAGTCGCTAGCACGGAGAGGGTCTATAATAGTCATTGTCGCCGTTTATTTGGGTTGCAGCCTTCGACTAATTTGTCCTTGACTAAGCAGTTGTATCAATATTCTGGTGAGACAACGCAGGAAAGAGTAACACAGTGGCGTCGGTACTAATTATAGAGCCTATATACCCTGTACTATAGTGCTATATATATATACTATATAGCTCGTCAAACAAATATGTAGACCATTATCAGCTCTAATAATTTCACTTTGACCCCAGCATCCCGCTACAATCCCTTGGCTATGCTAATGTACATAGAATGGCGCTCGCGTTGCTGGTCGCCGTTGCCAACCAATGTACGTTTCTTCGGCCAATCTTACACGCTCTAAATGGGCAGAGGGCACGTGCAAGAGTGACAGGCTATTGTCACAATATAATTGATTTTTCATTAAAAATTTGGTTTTTGTTAAGCAGGTGCCAAAACCTTTCTGAATTTCAATAAGATCTGTGTTCGCGCAGACGATTTTCTCACAAATAATTGTGACATTAAGAATAGATCCCTCGACGTTTTGTTTTCCCCTCAGAGGCGCTGGTGTTCCGATTGAGCTATGTCGTACTTAAGTGCGTTAGATGCGAAGACATGCAGGAATGCTGCGGAACGAGATCTCTCGAATTTGACCGCACATGCAGTGTAGGCCTACACATATGTATGCAATGACACGCTAAACTTTATTACACATTATGGTGTGTCATTATCTCTCTCTCTCTTTCTCTCTCTCTCTCTCTCTCTCTCTCTCTCTATATATATATATATATACTAGCCTGGTACCCGGCGTTGCTCGGGGGAAAACGCTTAGGAATAACTTTTAAGTGCAAATTCAGCCACACAGACTTACTTAATTCTAAAAAAAATTGCACCCCCCCCCTTGACACATACGATCCCCGTCAGAAAGGAAAGAGAAGCGTACTGGATTCACAATCTAAACACTATCCAGCTACACGGACTCAATCTACGGGTAGAGATTCTTGGATGGATAGAAGACAGTATAATCACCGTCCACCAGCATGTTTACAACGCAAGGCTAATTCTCAGCCGACACTCTAGGGTAGCGGGTGGCTCGGTTTACCTTTTTATAACTTTTTTTTTTACTTAATTATAAGGATAGATTCGTAACAGAGAAACAAACAAAGCAATAAGCAATATTCTGACAAAAACAGTTCGAACGATTCTATGATTCTGTGTAGTCAAAGCTTCTGGATATACAACATGTTATGAAATTGCGACAATTATTATGAATATGGCCTCTCTGGCTTGCAAGTATCGTCTCGCCTTTTAAAATACACAATTGGTGACATTTGTCACATGTCTCTCTTATCATTGGGATTCGCTTTACATCAAGATAATACATGAAAATTAATCTAAACTAAATACATAGGTCAATAAACTAAACCCGTCAATATAGCACGGTATCAGTTCAGGGTCAATTTCATCGTAAAATAATGAGCAGATTTAAAAAAGTAAATATTTCTCCAAACATATGCATATCACCTCATTTTACCCAAATTAGTTGGTCAATTTGGCAGAGTTCTGCACCAGTGAAGTCACCATAGGTGACATTATCAAAAAGATGAATAGTACCGTGATTTTAAAACAAACTTAATTCTTTATACCATGTTATACATTATATCCGAATGTAATCACAGACAAATTACAATTTTAAAAATACAAATGAACGAAAATGAACCACTAAAAGTGTGTGTTATGCTGCTTTTGAGACTCAACTGACAACTACGTGCATAATAATTTTTTTTATAAATTTGGCATAGTTTAACCTGAGGCGTGTTCAGGAGAGCGAGCGCTCGATGGCGAACGCTCGATGAACGAACGCAGCGCCTCCTGAACGATACACGAGCGCTCGCTTGTGCGCTCGCTGTGGCGCTCGCTTGATCAAAGATGGGCCCCCATGAAGGGTTACTCAGCAGATTTTAATTGCGAGAGAAACAAGTACTGTTAAACGAATTAGCAGACGAAATTGATACGAATTGAATTTGAAGTAAATGAATGAATGAAAAGTGAAATAAAGTTGAAATAGATTGCAAATTGACGTCAGAAATGTTAGATTCGCATTCGCCAGATTTTTCGTCGCCATCTTGAAAACAACCCGCTCGCTGAGCGAACAGCTTTTGAAACTTGCGCGCAAACGTTCGCTCGCGCTCGCTCGCGCAGTGTCGTTCAGAAGGCGAACGCTAGCGAGCGGCGCTAGCGAGGCGTCGCTCTTCCTGAACACGCCTCTGGTATTGACAAAGTTTTAGCTTTTGTCCGCTAGATGGCTACATTCGCGCGAATTCGGCTGTTCTACCTTTCTGACATCACCCCACTGCTAAAATTATCGACATTATATCTACAAATATGAGTGGATTTAACGAATATGGATAAGCCTATGTTGGTGTCCGTCACACGGGCAATACACTGAGATCGGTGGCGTGGGCTTGATGCTCACCGCGGCGAAGATTACCGCGTCAGAAAATCGGCCTCTCCTCTCTTATAATATAGATGTGTGTGTGTGTGTGTGTGCGCGCGCGCGCGCGCGCGCCGCGTGCGTGCGTACGTGCGTGCGTGCGTGAGTGCGTGCGTGCGTGCGTGCGTGCGTGCTGTGCGTGCGTGCGTGCGTGCGTGTGCGTGTGTGTATATATGTCTCTCGGTGTGTGGTGTACTTGCGCGTAAGTGTGCGTGTACTTGTACGTGAGTGCGTACGTGTGTACGTGCATGCGCATGCGCGCGCGTGTGTGCAAAGTATTTTGTGAAACAACATTGTAGAAATATGCAACTATTTCCAAGGACTAATAATTATTTCGCACGAGCCCAAATTTTATCTAGACCAAAGTCAAAAATATCCTTTAATTATTGCTGCCACTAATTCGAAATCTCGGAATGAATGCCCAGATCTAAATCCTCAAGAATCCGGATTGGGCACTATAAACAGTACAATTGTAAAAGCAGATTGATAAATGGGTGATCTCCGAGTCTACTGATCATATCATGTGATTTAATGCTCAACATAAATTCTGTTTTCGGTAAATGGAGTTAAGTAAAACACGTGTGGTTTGTCGGATAGGTGACTGCCCAACTCGGAAACGTGTTGAATCCAAAGGCGAAGTATCCGTACGTATTGATCGAGATACAGAGTATGCTGATGCAGAGCAGATTCGTCATGGCCCCTGCTTTTACCTGCGAATTAAGGTAGTGTCATGGGTTTTATTAAAACGTCGATCTAAATGACGAGCGTTCTCCGATGAATCTGATTATCTCACGGCCTAGATTGAAACACCTTTCACTGTCCATTACGGGTTACAGTGACACGTGATCAAATTAAGCCAAACTGGCCTTTTAAGCTAAAACTAACATGCTATATATACCATATTAATAAAGACATAACATATATATATATATTTATTTATTTATTTATATATATAATATATACTTTTACAGCGATTGCTCTACATCTTACAGGTGAAGGCTAATAGGCACGACACGTGAACTTAACGAATAACAGCGTTAAACTTTTCATATAGGTTGTTCACATCCTAAACTAACTTGTTACCATGTCCCATATCATTAGGAATTACAATAGTCACCATGTCCCATATCATTAGGTTACGATAGTCAGCCAGTCCCATATCTTTGAGGCACTCCGTAACCGAACACGATGGGCGTTTGGAGGGGTTGCCGAACGGCAACATGAACGCGAAGGAGCAGGCGATCGTGGGCGCTGTAAAGCAGGTAGTAGGGATGTATGCACAGCGCCTCTGCCTGAAACACGAATATAATCAGTAGGCCAGAGAGAGGGAGGGGAAAAGGAGAAAAAGAGAATAGAGGCAGACGAGAAGAGGGAGGGGAGTGAAGAAGAGAGAGAGAGAAAAGAGGAGAGACCGACAGACCGAGAGAGAGAGAGAGAAGAGAGAGAGAGAGAGCGAGAGAAAAAACCAACACACGCGCAACAGAACGAATGTATGTTATTGCTTACAGTCTAAGCGCTCATCGGATAGAGCTCCATCTTATTCCTAAGTACATCATCATCATCAATGCGTAGCGGAGACGGCTACATCATCGTGGCTTTTACCCTGTTCTACAGAGCCGTATATAGAGATTACGCAGATATAGAGATATCTCTATATACGGCTCTCCCTGTTCTGCTCCCGTAGCGCACGTAGTGAGATTCTAGCAATTACAGTGGTCATTACCAGTCGGCGAGTATGGGTATCATGATGTGAGGCCGTGGCTGCGTTGCTAGCCGTCTCCCGTGAGAGAAGCGACGAGCAGGCAGAGAACGAGTACGACAGCCACGCAGGTAGAAGCATCCAACACTCGCAGTGCTCGCCGATCAGACCGCGACAGACCCGACTCCTGTTGGAAATGGAAGTTTTCTTCTTGGAGTAGATATTCCGAGCTCAACTAGGTGTTGATCATGCTGACTATTAATTTAGCTAAAATTAAATTTTGCTTAAATTATCTAATGCTAAGCTAAAGGGTGTATTTAATACGATTGTGATTAAAAATGAATCTCTCTGAAAAACGAATACAATATATTTAATTTTTAAATAATTATTAATACAAAATATTATATAAACTACAGTGATCTATCACTGCAATATGAAGTGGACATGCGCACTCTGCAAGCTTTATGAATGTGGTATATTAATATATATATATTACGTACCGAAATCAAACTACACGCGCCGAATATATTCATATCGAGGTATCGATATCAATAATCTACGAGCAATGATCTACGGCAAGTAAAGCAACGTTCTAATACCTGAAGCCCGTCTGCCAGGGCGAAGCCGCCTCCATGAGCAGCACTATGTTCCACGGCAGACTTACTGTTGATAGTGTTCCAGATGGCACTACGGTGCTTCTAGGCCCAGGCTGGCTTCATCTATATAAAATATATAATAGTAGTAGTAAATCACACACGAACACCCATGTAGATAAAAACGAAGCCATTCCAAATTTCTGGCTTGAACCTGTGGTCTCGAAAGCTTGTATTTTTTTACACCTCTCTATAGTTTGACTTTTTATATATATATAATATATATCTATATAATATAAAGTTGTTCAGCCGAATTATCTGTTTTCGCGCATAACTAGAGAATACGTAGCCTAGCGGAAAACTAAGATATATTCAGAATCACCACGTCTGGGAGATGGTTCTGGCTAACACAAAAATGTAAAAGTTAAAATTAAATTTTTTATTATTCGTTTATAGATCGCGGTGCGTACAGGCCTAACATCTCCAACGTCTCAAATCATGATCGGTAAACCGTACCGCCCAGTAGCCGATGCATAAAGCATTGGCTCAAAAACCATTGATTGGGTGTTCGAATCCCACTCGGGGAACTGCTGTTTCTTTACTTTTGGATTGTTTAGTATGTACTCTCTGCCACTTCACCGTTAATTTCAAAATTTAAATTTTTTTTCATACATTTAAAACGTTTAGTAAAAATCCAGAATAAACTATGGTAGATGATAATAATAGCGCAAACTGACGGGAACACTTCACGGAAGCCTATGTAGGTTACAGATCAAATATTTTTATATTTTTTTATATAATTTTCTTTCATTATTTTTATTTTTAATTTTTAATATGTTTTATCTTTTGATTTCTTATTATTTTTTACTGTTTTTACAATGAACTTCATCGTCAGCTGTGATGTGTGTGTGTGTGTGTGTGTGTGTGTGTGTGTGTGTGTGTGTGTGTGTGTGTGTGTGTGTGTGTGTGTGTGTGTGGTGTGGTGTGTGTGCATGCATGTGTGTGTGCGCGCTCGTGTGTGTGTGTGTGTGTGTTGTGTGTGTGTGTGTGTGTGGTGTTGTGTGTGCGTGCGTGGCGCGCGCGCGCCGTGTGTGTGTGCGTGTGCGTGTTGGTGTGTGTGTGTGGTGGTGTGTGCGTGTGCGTCGTGCCGTGCGTCGCGGCGCGCGTGTGTGTGTGTGCGTGTGTGTGTGTGCGTGTGTGCGTGCGCGCGCGCGTGTGTGTGTGTGTGTGTGTGTGCGTGTGTGTGTGTGTGTGTGTGTGGCGTGCGTGCGTGCGTGCGCGTGCGTGTGTGTGTGTGA
>NW_014577237.1:157388-161291 GCF_000485595.1 Priapulus caudatus
TATATATATATATATATATATATATATATATATAACCCCCACGCTGACGGTAATTTCTGTATAATCATCATAACGATAAATAGAGGTTTTGAAGAACGACAGAGAAGGTAAGTTGAGCTTATTCCGTTGCAGAATTACACGGACCATATATACGTTCTACGTTCAGTGGCATACCCCTCTTTGAAAATCGTTCCCCAGCCAGGAAGAAATTCTGGATTTCTGAAAAGCCATAGGATGACGAGCAGAGTGAAGTTCAAGAGCACAACGACTTCGTTGGAGCTGAAACAGTCGGCGACATCTCAACGAGGGGCCAATAAATCTCAAAAGATATACGATCTATCGACCATCAACGCGTGGACAACCACCATTCCCACCGACTACAGCAGAAATTCTAGTGTTCGACAAACAATCTTCAAACTCGGTCCAACTTCCCACGGGTTTCGTTAGCGATTACAGAATAAAACGTCAGTACACGCACCTTATAACCACCTAATACTACACTACCCGACACATTTCGCTCTATCTCGGTGGCGAGTGGCCGATATGCGCATGCGCGTGATGCCCGTCTGGCCCGCGCACCACATAGCAGAGATCTCACCATCTCACCACAGAATGTGGTAGTAGTGATCTACGTGACCACTGACTGGATTAAATTGCGCCAAACAAGAGCGCAATTTTCCAAATTACGCCAAAATTTCCAATTTACCAAAACAAGAGCGCAATTTTCATCTCTGTGGTCAGATTGGCCCCCAGTTGATCAACCTTGCAGCTAAATGCATATATATACCTACTGTGAGCTTGCATATGTTGCAAAAATTTACTACAACTCATTTGTATTGCTACTTTCATAACATTTCTTCTCAAAATCTAAACAAAATTACTTTTCTTACGAACGTAGCACAACAGTGATGTTAACACATCGGAACATAGCGGAGCGATCTACCTGATTCAGTAACAGTTCCTTTCTATGATAAAACAAGTTATAATTCATTATTCGATGTTTATTCAGTACAAAATTGTGAAATTTGTTTAAATCATATATAGTTATCTATATTACTTATACAACTAAGAAACAAATATAGTGTTTTCGTTCCAGGAACTATTTGCGCTATGGCGTATGGATACTATTTTGCGTTATCTGGCAGTGTGGCACTTCGTACAAATAACTTGCGTCTGACGCAAGTTTTCAAAATAGTCAACTTCGGAACACATTTCTGGCTCAATGAGAACATTTCGTGATGTTTGCACACTGCAAGTATGCTCACAGTAGGTCTATGTAGGCCTTTTGTTGCGAGGTCTATCCGTTTTAAAACGATTTCAATCGGATTTCATTCGCGAGAAGTGTAGAGCGCACACAAGCGCTGCTGGTGTATTGCTATAACTGGTCTTACGCTGCCGAGCCGCGCGTACGCCCGTCTGATGATCTCGTGGGCGGCTCCGTCGCTCGCAGGATCATGTGACGACGGTGCTTTCTTACAGCAGAAACACAGAGTTCTGTCGCGTAGAATGAACCCCGACCTCTTAAATTATTTACCCGAAATATTTGCCGCCAAATCTTATTGAGACAACTAATGTATTCAGAATAAACAAATTCAAATTTACGATATGGGAATAGTGATAGTGCCAATGAATCGAGCTTTACTTTTTACTACGTTTTGCTGCCAGTTAGTTATGTCTGATTGTTACAATTACATTTTTATTGCCAAAAGATATTTAAGTTTATTGTTTCGGTATACCTGAAGCCGAAGAAATGAATCTGCAGCCAGATCCAGCTGACGGCGATACACAGCATGGCGTTAGGAAGAGCAAACATCATCCACTGCGTGTAGGAGATCTGTGCCTCTGGACTCTCATACAGCCTGTAAAGAGACACATGCAGCATATACCCTAAACGCCACACACACACATACGCTTGCACGCTTGCAGTCTTAATAAAATAAACATATACGAGGGAAGATGTATATATTAAAGGGGCTTATAGTCAAAGAAGGTAAAGAGTCAAAGTGTATTTGGTGTTTTTCCTCCAATTCTGATTGACCATTTGACGAGATTACCCGAGGAGGCGGTATTTGCTACTTAGCTACCTTGCAATTTTTTACCTCGCTACATTGACACCTCAACACACTACCACCTCGCTACATTACTACTTTGCTACTTTGTCATATTACTACATTGGTACCTTCGTACGTTTTACCCCTTTTTACCGCTACAGAAACACAATAACACATTGCTATTTTGCTACCTTGCTATCCCGTTTAAGTGCCAAGTTTGTACTTAGTAATTTATTTATATATATAATATATACTTTTACAGCGATTGCTCTACATCTTACAGGTGAAGGCTAATAGGCACGACACGTGAACTTAACGAATAACAGCGTTAGACTTTTCATATAGGTTGTTCACATCCTAACTAAACTTGTTACCATGTCCCATATCATTAGGAATTACAATAGTCACCATGTCCCATATCATTAGGTTACGATAGTCACCATGTCCCATATCATTAGGTTACGATAGTCACCATGTCCCATATCTTGAGCACTCCGTAACCGAACACGATGGCGTTTGGAGGGGTTGCCACGGGCAACATGAACGCGAAGGAGCAGGCGATCGTGGCGCTGTAAAGCAGGTAGTAGGGATGTATGCACAGCGCCTCTGCCTGAAACACAGAATATAATCAGTAGCCAGAGAGAGGGAGGGGGAAAGGAGAAAAAGAGAATAGGAGGCAGACGAGAGAGGGAGAGGGAGTGAAGAGAGAGAGAGAGAGAAAGAGAGAGAGACCGACAGACCGAGAGAGAGAGAGAGAGAGAGAGAGAGAGAGAGAGCGAGAGAAAAAACCACACACGCGCAACAGAACGAATGTATGTTATTGCTTACAGTCTAAGCTCATCGGATAGAGCTCCATCTTATTCCTAGTCATCATCATCATCATCATGCGTAGCGCAGGGACGGCTACATCATCGTGCTTTTACCCTGTTCTCAGAGCCGTATATAGAGATACGCAGATATAGAGATATCTCTATATACGGCTCTCCCTGTTCTGCTCCCGTAGCGCCACGTAGTGAGATTCTAGCAATTACAGGTGGTCATTACCAGGTCGGCGAGTATGGGTATCATGATGGAGGCCGTGGCTGCGTTGCTAGCCGTCTCCGTGAGAGAAGCGACGAGCAGGCAGAGAACGAGTACGAGCAGCCACGCAGGTAGAGCATCCAACACTCGCAGCTGCTCGCCGATCAGACGCGACAGACCCGACTCCTGTTGGAAATGGAAGTTTACTTTCTTGGAGTAGATATTCCGAGCTCAACTAGGTGTTGATCATGCTGACTTTAATTTAGCTAAATTTAAATTTTGCTTAAATTATCTAATGCTAAGCTAAAGGTGTGATTTAATACGATTGTGATTAAAAATGAATCTCTCTGAAAAACGAATACAATATATTTAATTTTTAAATAATTATTAATACAAATATTATTAATAAACTACAGTGATCTATCACTGCAATAGAAGTGGACATGCGCACTCTGCAAGCTTTATGAATGTGGTATATTAATATATATATATTTACGCCGAAATCAAAACTACACGCGCCGATATATTCATATCGAGGTATCGATATCAATAATCTACGAGCAATGATCTACGGCAAGTAAAGCCACGTTCTAATACCTGAACGCCGTCTGCCAGGGCGAAGCCGCCTCCCATGAGCAGCACTATGTTCCACGGCAGCTTACTGTTGATAGTGTTCCATGGCACTACGGTGCTTCTAGGCCCAGGCTGGCTTTCATCTATATAAAATATATAATAGTAGTAGTAAATCACACACGAACACCCATGTAGATAAAAACGAAGCCATTCCAAATTTCTGCTGACCTGATGAGGAGCTGTAATCTCGAAAGCTTGT
>NW_014577237.1:165521-174835 GCF_000485595.1 Priapulus caudatus
AAAAGGTATAGAATAAGGGTGTTTAAAGTTTAATTGAGCAAGCTTTCGAGATTACAGTCTCTTCATCAGGTCAGCAGAATACATTGAATAGAAATGGCAAATAATCAAAAGCAAATGACAATGCGTTATAGATAATCACAAATGAATGATTCGGACACAATATCGCGCGTGTTACCATGAAATACGGACGAGCAAAGAGAACACGGCACATATAATATACACAGCACCACAAAAATACCACATCACAGCAACACACACACACAGCACACACCCCCTAGCACACACACACACACACACACTTACACACCAGCACCACACACACCACAGCACAGGCACACCGACACACACACGCAGGCGCAGCGCACGCAAGGGCAGCAGCGCACGCACGCCCGCACGCACGCACGCAACACAGGGCAGACACACACACATCATGCAGCACACACACACCACAAACACACACACACACATCACAAACACACACGACACACACACAGCACACAGCACACACACTGACAACGGCAGCACGTAATCAGAGTTTACGTTCATGCCGCGGCCTGGATTCAAACAACCGCAAAGCCCTCAGAATTAATTCTTGCTGCTCAGTCATGTGTTCCGACGTGAGCTATTGTAATATGGTGTCAGTTGGCAGCCACAAAGCACGCAGCGTGCATGCAATGTGGTGATGCCGGTTGGTTAAATGGTCAGCAAGCCGGAAAAGCCATGAAAATTGAAGGCGAAATAGATCTTACGGCGTTCAAAACAAAACCCTATCCGCAAGGCGGCGTTGTGTTTCGGCCAATATAGTAATATTTGGCATTTTTTAAAGCGCATTGCAATGGCGTAAATGAGGTTGCGTCGACACGCATTGTAAATGAATCGCCCCGCACTATAAAGTTTTGCGCCCGAGTGCCCTTGAACTACAGACTCTATTCGTTCGATAAAATTGCAAGTACGCAACGTTTGCCGACAAGACGCGAGTAAACTGCAGGCGGGTGACGCTAAACTAACGCGTTTTTCTCCGGCGCGAATGCTTTACGCGCGCGTTAGCCTCGCATTAACATATGTTGTTGTTAATTGGCGGAACTGGACAGCGGGGCTTAAATGTGAGCGCAAAATTACGGAGAGTATGAATTGAATTTTCGTATAAATGGCGGCAATAAGATTAGAAAGCAAACACAAAACGTTACGTCGGCGGAGCTACTGCAGCCTGTGACGTAAAATCACGGGCATTTTCTGCCGCGAGCGAAGATACTTTCCACGCGCGCTCGCATTGTATAGTGTTGTTAATTTGCGGACGTCGGACAGGGGGCTTATGTGACGAAATTTACGGAGAGTATGATTGAATTTTCGTATAAATTAGCGCAATAAGATAGAAAACACAAAAAAAAGTTAAATGAGCCGAACAACAATATATCAGCAAAACAATAGATCGATTTAACTATAGAACTATAGATTTACTGGCTTGTGGTAACTATGGCCCGCGTAGCGGTTTCCAGCAGGCACCGTAACGGCGGGTTATAGTTTTACTAGACGGCTATAGAACTACATAATAATAGATCACTAAAACAATACAGCGCTATTCACGGTTTATGATAGGTTATGGATATGTATAACATAGGTTTATTCATCAATTACAGTTTGTCTGATGATCGCGTAAGCGTGAAAGCTCGAGTAACCGCTAAAGTGAGCCTATCTTGTCTTTAATTTTATTACAGACTACAATTTATTACGCTCTGGCTAACTTTAATGCAGATCGAGCACTCTACCGACAGTTACTGCAAGACTCATAGACTCAAGCATTCAAGCTTAATATATATATATACATATGTAATTAACCCGGCCCCTCTCAATCGCTGTGTGTGGGCGTGCGTAGCGTGCGTGCGTGCGCGCCGTGCGGGCTGGCGCGCAGCGCGCCGTGTGTAATGTAGATGTAATGGCAATAGGCGTGATAGGCAGTTTATATGGATGAGCTGCGGCGTAATACATATGTTATATATATATGTGGGCGCGGCTGTATACATATGTGTAATATATATATGTGCGGCTGTATACATATGTGTATTTATATATGTGCGGCTGTATACATATGTGTATATATATATGGATGCGGCTGTATACATATGTGTTCTCCACGTTCCCAGCTACGTGACGCGACGGCAGCTGCAGCGGTGCTGGTGGCTCAGTACTGTTTGTTCGTGTGGCCTTCCTCCAGACCAACGGCTTCTTCTGCTGCGTGCCGCGGATGGTGCGTAAGTGGTCACAAATGTCTACTGACAGCGCGTCACGTCTCTCTCTCTCTCTCTCTTCTTTTCTCTCTCTCCTCTGCTCTCGCCCTCTTGTCTTTCTCCTCTCGTCTTCTCTCTCGTCTCTCTCTCTCTCTCTCTCTTCTCTCTCAGGGCTATATATCTTTCTCTCTGTGTGTATGTCTGCCCCTGTCTCTGTCTCTGTCTCTGTCTCTCACTCTCTCTCTCTCTCTCGCTCTCTTTCTCTCTCTCTTTCTCTGCTCTCTCTCTCTCTCTCTCTGCTCTTTTCTCTCTCTCTCTCTCTCCTCTTATTTTTCTCTTTCTCTCTCCTCTCTCTCTCTCTCTCTCTCTTTCTCTATCTATCTGGTCTGGCTCTCTCTATCCATCAATAACCTGATGATCGGTGTTTTATCATCATTTAGAGTTAAAGTATAGTACTATAATGCTATCGCTGCGTTAGCTCCCAATGTATGCACGATTGCACAGCCTTTAGATTTAAGGCGAATCAACTCAACTCACCATCTTTATCAGCTTCCGAAACGTTACTAACTTAATTGAGTAAGCACTGTACATTCTATAACGTTAATAATCACGCGACATTGTAAAATATGTAATACAGACGTGCCAATATAATACGAGTACGAATATAATGGAATCGTGACGCATGCATGATAATCATGACTGATTCACTCGTGAGGTTCTAAATGATATAAACTGAGGGGTTATGATCGATCAATGATATTTGCCTGATCGCCAGCTTCCGCCAAACGCTGACGAACATTTCGGTGGACGACGCACCATTTATAGCCCACCTCACCACACACACACATACCACGCGCACATGCCACACAACCAGTCGTCACACACACACAGCAACACACGCCACGCGCACGCACGCCACGCACGCACACACACACACACACACACCACGCACACACACACACACACACACACGCGCGCGCGCGCAGACACACGCACACACACACACGCACACACACACACGCGCGCGCGCGACGCAGCGCACACGCACACGCACACACACACACACACACACACAACACACGCACACGCACACACACACGCGCGCGCGCGCACGCACGCACACACACACACACACACACACACACACACACAACACACACAGCACACACGCGCGGAGCGCACCACACATGCATGCACACAACAACACCACACACAACACACACACCATCACACACACACACACACACACACAACACACACACACACACCACACACCACACACAACACACATCACAGCTGACGATGAAGTTCATTGTAAAAACAGTAAAAAATAATAAGAAATCAAAAGATAAAACATATTAAAATTAAAAATTAAAAATAATGAAAGAAAATTATATAAAAAATATAAAAATATTTGATCTGTAACCTACATAGGCTTCCGTGAAGTGTTCCCGTCAGTTTGCGCTATTATTATCATCTACCATAGTTTATTCTGGATTTTTACTAAACGTTTAAATGTAGTAAAAAAATTTAAATTTTGAAATTAACGGTGAAGTGGCAGAAGTACATACTAAACAATCCAAAAGTAAAGAAACAGCATTTCCCGAGATGGGATTCGAACACCCCATCAATGGTTTTTGAGCCCAATGCTTTATGCAATCGGCTACTGGGGCGGTATGGTTACCGATCATGATTGAGACGTTGGAGATGTTAGGCCTGTACGCACCGCGATCTATAAACGAATAATAAAAAATTTAATTTTTAACTTTTACATTTTTGTTTTAGCCAGAACCATCTCCCAGACGTGGTGATTCTGAATATATCTTAAGTTTTCCGCTAGGCTACGTAGTTCTCTAGTTATGCGCGAACAGACTAATTCGGCTGAACAACTTTATATTATATAGATATATATTATATATATATAAAAAGTCAAACTATAGAATAAGGGTGTTTTAAATTAAATTAACAAAAGTCCGAGGGACACGACGTTAAAGGTTTCGCGCGAAACGTGCTAGACATGATATACTTTCCACAGGCAATATATATATATATAATATATATATAATATATATATAATATATATATGTATATATATTTAATTAATTGTTTATTTATTTATTTATTTATTTATTGTGACTGTAAACATGGGCGGTATCTTACAGAGTCTGCATCGCAACAAGGTTCTGCGTGCAGTGCTCCGACCGATCCATGGCAGGGACAGTGCTGCCATCTACCACACGTACTACTACATCATCGCTCGATCCGCGATCGACTTTCTTTGGAGAACATGCCTCGCCTGTGAAGTAATGCATGTCAAGTGTGTGGAATTATAACACGAAATTAAACAACGGTCAGAAGGGTCATGAATTATTCGCATCGGCGTTGCATATATAGGCGTTAGCCGCCTTCATTCGAGCGCAACGTTCTCACAAACTGTAGACTTAGTCCTTATAATAAATCGATTACGAATAATTCTGGGCTCTACACCCATTTCTCCGTATAAGTAATACACAGAATAGAATAGATAAAATAAGAAGAAGAAGAAGAAGAAAAAGAAGAAGAAGAATAAGAAGAATATTGAGAGATTAGGCTGAAACAAAATCGTCACATAACAGGAAGTGCGCAAAGAAGGTGCGAATTATAGCTAGCAGCAGTGTTATTAAATCGATTAGAATCTACTGCGTCGGTGCGCATGCGCGCGGTGACGTCAGCAGGCAACCTGTCGTCTGTTGTTGGGCGGCAGCGGAGACCCGCATCAGCTGCTCCAGCACGGCGGCGACGATCGGAGCTATCATGGCCGTCGTGGCCGTGTTAGAGATCCACATGGACAGCAGCGCGGTGACTAGCATGAATCCCAGCATCAGCCTGCGAGAGAGACGAGAGCACAATCATAGCACCCCGCCCGCATCCTACGATGACCGCTTCTAATGCAGTGCTGACCTGCGTATTTGATCAACGTCAGCGTCTCTCTGGCCTCGATGCAGTCACCTAAACTGTGAGGAATAGTTTTATGAGGTTATGACAAAACACGTATATGCAGTAATCGCCTCTTAATTAGCTGCTATATAATTAGCAGCTATATACGCAGCTATAATAACACATTCACTCCATAGTTGGTATTGGCAACGCTGGAGCTGCTGCTACTAGTCCCCCATGTTCTACTCTTTGCCAACGGTGCTCTTTAATATATGTATATACCATCAATTTTCCCTCTCTCAGAATAAGCTATTTCGTGTTTTTGTCAGTCGCGTGTTTCGGCTTCTCCTACCTTCGATTGCTTTCTCATTGATTGATGGACTGGCGGATCGGGGTTTATTTCTTCGGTTAATAGTTTCGGCCATTACATCCCGAGGTCCGCTTAAATCTGGACAGCTCCATTTCCTGCGAGGGCTGTTAGCTAGCGACGCACTGATAGGACGGATAGAAACTACGATGTTTTTGCGAGCAATGTCAAAGCCCCTGTGTAATGGAATTTATCCCCAAGCTTGTCTCGTCTATCTCTCCACCCATCTGCCTGTTGCCCAGTTGTTGTCATTCTCGGTTAGAATAGACATTTAGGTTGATAGTCAATGGGTGAGCCATTGGGGGTAGATATCGGAGGTAGTCCCCGTGAATGGGAAATGGGAACAGCTAGTAAATTTACTATCACGAGATAATACGCTTAAGACTTTGCCTAGGCACGTGCAAAGACATTGCTAGTAGAGCGTCTGCATCTATGAATCAGCTATCTGTGTTATAGGTTGCATCACTCACCACTTCGGCTGCGAGCCCACCAGCAAGAGCAGACGGAGAGCGATGCGCTTGTGTAGATTCACGTGTTCTACAGCCACAGCCACGGCTAGCCCTCCTATGAACAGCATCACTGTGTCCTGGTGGGAGAGATAGCGCGACGATATAGGCTGGTGGGTTAGACGGAGGAGGCTGATGCTTAATGCAAATCCATTGACTTTACACAGCGGTACGTGCTTTCACACACGCTTGCCCGATCTCTTACCTCCATCTCTGTCCTTATCCTTACCATTATGAATACTTTTATGTTATTTATCCTGACCATACTTTACCTTACCTTACCACCTACGTTACTTTAATTTACCTTACCTTACCCTACCTTATCTTACCTTACGTTATCTTACCTTACCTTACGTTACGTTACCTTACGTTACGTTTCCTTACCTTAGCTTACCTTACCTTACCTCACCGTACCTCACCCCACCTCACGTTAATGACAGAAGCACATAGAATAATTGATAAAGCATTCGATAGTCTATGGCTCATGCGTGACTCTGTTTTAGAGAGCAATATAACCATTAAATTTGCATTATGAACGCGTTAAACAGCGTATGATCTCAAGTTTTCCTCTTTCTAACCGCCATTATTACAAAACGAAAAAAAATCAGGTAAACTTAATAATTAAACTCGGTCTATAAATTATTCTTAAATTAGCGATAGATGCTCCTAAAACTCCTTTATCCCCAGTTTCTAACTGGCTAGTGGCACGTAGGCTGGTTTCGATCCCATCACCGCCCATGTCTCTCGACGTAACGCGGCATTTCAGTATCCGGGTAAAGCGTATAATGACACGATGATGTGCGCAGCATGCTTCTCACAGGAAAGAAGACGTTTATCTTGGCATTACGCGGCTCGAATAAACGACAGCCAGCCACTGCAGCGTCAACGTAGCGCCGTCTGAGGCATCCGTAATGGTATTTTAACGTTCATCTATACTCGTAACCAAGCCAAAGCTCCAGCGCAGAGGCAGAGCGAGAGAGGGGGCTCAACACACACACACACACGCACACGCGCGCGCGCACGCACGCACACGCACATGCACACACACACACACACAAATATATGTCATGCTCTGTCCCTATTTTTGGTACCAAAAAGTCATTTTTATGCTCTATCCAGAACTTTTTCCACTGTTACCATGGTAACCATCATATAAATTCGCAATTGGTTCTTTCATAATTGTGCTTAACCACTTCAGAAGGCTTCTCTGCTCATATAAACTAACAATAATATAGTGAAAACTAAACTATTGGAATTTAAAACGACAGTTATTGACAATAGTTGTGCATTTCTTCATCCTTCAGCAAAACTGAGTGACGTCACTTTATCACGTGATAAACGTTATAAAGCTACTCATTTGAGACGGTTATCATACATAAAAATAAACTACATGAAACATAGTTTTCAAAAATATATGTCACGCTTTGTCCCTATTTTTGGTACCAAAAAGTCATTTTAGGGGTCCTGGCCCATGGACTATTAGGGGTAGGTTTAGGGCTTGTGTCAGGGTTAAGGCTTAGGGATATGTTCACAGTTTAGTTTTATTAAGTTACAGTTTAGGTTAGGTTCAGTGTTATGGTTATCTTTAAACGTATACTTAGGAAAATGCTCAGCGTTAATGCCTTGCCGATGACGACCGCACCACTAGCTTCAACTTGCCGGAGAAGGCCAGGCAAGAGGCAGGAAGCAGAGGAAGACAGGCGTACAGAGCATGACCAGAGTCTTCCTGAAGGCCCACAGCTCTGACAGCACCGGCGTCCTCCTGCTCCTGCTCGTCCTCCTCCTCCACGTCGCATCCGCAGTCATCCTGCCGCACGTCAATAACACTTCACTCACGCACGCTCACTGCTGCTGCCTCTGATAATATAATACGTCGGTGAGCGTGCGCGGCGGGAGGGGGAGGGGTTGAGACGCGACGCCTACGTTAATTACAGAAGCACTGCTACACCCGGCTCTTGTTGTCACTGCCGCAGACGACGGCGGGTAATTCTGTCATCGCGTGGTCGTCAAACCACCCGTAGTACACGCAGGCTACTTAGCGGCAACCCTGTCACACATACAACTGTCGCAGACGGGCAGGCTGGTCGTCAAACTACCCGTAGTACACGCAGGCTGCTTAGCGACAACCCTGTCACATATACAACTGTCGCGGACAGGCAGGCTGGTCGTAACGCTCCGTCCGTCCATCACGCCAAGTAACGGGAAGAGAGCGACGGGCATGAGGGCGGTGATGGCGATGGGGAAAATCTCCATCATCCAGAACACAGCCATCAGTATCATGACGTAGGCACAGCTCGCCTCCTGTGTGAGGGTCACGTACGTCGTTATAACGAAGAACGAACAACAACATTGCCGTTACATCTCCTATTACACTGTGGCGTAAGGGGAAGCGCTCTGTATCCAAGATTGCGTTTAATTCCCGCAACGCTGTACGGGGATAATTATTCCGTAAATAAATCGGGAAATATGATGAGAAACGAGCACGAATGCAATGTAAAACTGAAAGGTCGGTAAATATTGATGGCCCTCGAAGCCTGCAATCAACGCCATGATTGAGGCGCTGCGCTTGCTTATGCAGTGTCTGTCAATAATAGATATCGTCTCAGCGAGGATGTTAAAACTATAGCGTTTATGCAGCGTTTATATCGACACGATCGCATTCGCTAGTATCGACGCCGCTTACTACGAGTATGTGTGAACGCACTAGGGAGAGGCGAGAGGGTAGAGGACGCGGGATGTCCTCAATGTTGATATATGGCTGCAGGATTAAGATAATATGACACCTGTATACATTTATATAATCCATTTCTGAGAGCATATCTATATTGCCACGATTATCCTCGCTCGTCCCGACACCGTTTCTTACAACATACACGCACGCGCGCACGCACGCACACACATGCACACGCACGCGCTCACGCACACACATGCACACGCGCGCATGTACGCACGCACATAAGCACATGCATGCACGCACGCATGCATTCACACAGCACCCACACACACACACACGCGCGCACGCACACGCCGACGCGCACGCACGCCCACGCACACACCACGCACACGCACACGCACACGCACACGCACACGCACACGCACACGCACACGCACACGCACACGCACACGCACACGCAAACACACACACGCACGCACACACACCGTACATCCGCCTTGGCCTTTCTACAACATACACGCACGCGGGCACGCACGCACACACATGCACACGCACACGCCCCCCCCACACACATACACACACGCACCTACATACACACACACACACACACACACACACACACACAC
>NW_014577237.1:176441-181863 GCF_000485595.1 Priapulus caudatus
AAAAAAATGTTATACTAAACAGCGGAATGTTATACTAAACAGCGGAATGTGCTACTAAACAGCGGAATGTGCGCGGAATGAGTATAAGAATGTGGTATCAAAATGTGTAAAAAATATTATACTAAACAGCGGAATGTGCTACTAAACAGCGGAATGTGCGCGGAATGGGTAAGTATGTGGCGCAATGTGCATCAATAACTGCCGCGATGTATCAAAATGTATAAAAAATATTATACTAAACAGCGGAATGACGCGAAATGAATTTAACTTTAATTTAATAAAAACATTAATTTAATTTAATTTTATGTATGATGATTTTGAGTTTTAAAATTAATTAGCATTTTCATTTAATTTAAGATAATTTAATAACGAGAGAGAGATAGAGACCCTCATTTCGCGTTATTTCACGACATATCGCGTCATTTAATTAATTAATTTAAAATTAATTAGCATTTTTATTTAATTTAATAAAAACATTAATTTTATTTAATTTTATGTATGATGATTTTGAGTCATTTCGCGTCATTTCGCGTCATTTCACGGTTAGGAGGCCGTCATTTCGCGTCATTTCGCGTCATTTCGCGGCATTTCGCGTCATTTCGCGTCAAGAGAGAGAGAGAGAGAGAGAGAGAGAGAGAGAGAGAGAGAGAGAGAGAGAGAGAGAGAGAGAGAGAGAGAGAGAGAGAGATTTCTCTCTCCCTGACGGACGATGCGGCGGCAGCTATACTAGGTGAACAATTATCGCACAGAGTCTGACGTCCGGCACGGCGAAGCCAGACGTCAGCACGTGCGTAAATGGTTAGGTTTCGGTGATGGCTGCTCGCAATATGAACGACGGTGGTTATAGTTGGAATATTAATGAAAGTCTGGCAATATTAATTCGTCGCAGACGGTACGACGGGCCTATTATATTGGAAGCGCGACAGCGCAGTATCTACATTAAAGGGGTACATACTGAAGAATGAGAGTATAGGGGGTAACCGCCCGCCCCCTCGTGACGTCACCACGCAGTCGTCTGACCCTGCAACAGCATCCAACAGGGCGCGTGGTGTTATTATTCAGACAGACACGTCAACCGATCATTAGTTCTGATTCTTCCTTCACTAAACTTTGTAGAGAGCGTCGGAGAATTTCTCATCGATTCTGCTTTGTCCTTGCGTAGCCTGGATACATATTTCACTACCCAGGTGGTGTGTATCCAGGCATGTAGTCTACAGAATACCTGGGTAGTACAATATTAGCTTGGCTTGTGTTTGCGCGGGTTACACGAACACTACTAGCTTTTCTACAACAGAATAACGAAACGTACAGATGGAAATTCATTTAACGGACGCTACGGTATTTTATTAACATGAACGAACACAACGTCACAATCCAATAGGAACAAACATCATACAAAATCTCATATCAACGACTTGTCCGTCAATAATCAATTGACACAGAGCGAAATTCAATCATTTATCTGGCATTGCGTGGCAGACAATCATCTGGCATTACACGGCTATACAGACGCTTCGTCTAAAACATCAGTTCATCTAAATAGTGTATGAAATCGTAACAGTGCACAGAATTAAACAAGGCTCGTGCATTTAAAATGAGTATTCGGATACCCTGTTATAAAAACGAAACCTTTGGCAATGTACCGGCGTAGACGCACACGTCTAGATAGGTGACAGGACATAGCACCTAGATACAGGTGCAGCGTTTATTAAACACTAGCACACGCGTGTACGCAGAGGACTTCACAAAGTAGCCAGGACAAACAACTGAATGCAGCATTACATAGTAAATACCATATAATGATAAGCAATTCACACGCACAATGCCAAAACACCAGTCAAATCCATCCAGTCACACCGTTGGCCCTACGTACTTGGGCCTATAGCCTTATTTTCGACGTGAGCTTATGGTCAGGGGAGCTCAAGCCAATACATAGACTTCTCTACCACATAAACCACAAGGATTGCGGGGTCCGTCTTCGGCAGAGCGAGCGCAGAGCATCACGGGACGGGAGCACGTACGTCGTCAAGTTGGGAAATCCCCTCGCGAAACATATAATAACAACGTAGCACGAGTGTATAGTACATGTAGTCATATACTGGCATGTATAACCGATCATGCGTGTAACACGTACATGCGTGTATCACGTGCATGCGTGTATCACGTACATGCATGTGTAACACGTACATGCGTGTAACACGTGCATGCGTGTATCACGTACATGCGTGTAACACGTACATGCGTGTAACACGTGCATGCGTGTATCACGTACATGTGTGTAACACGTGCATGCGTGTATCACGTTCATGCGTGTATCACGTGCATGCGTGTATCACGTACGTGCGTGTAACACGTGCATGCGTGTATTACGTGCATGCGTGTAACACGTGTATGCGTGTAACACGTGCATGCGTGCAACACGTGCATGAGTGTAACACGTACATGCGTGTAACACGTGCATGCGTGTAACCGTGTATGCGTGCAACACGCGCATACGTGTAACACGCGCACGTACGCATGCACACATACACATGCACACATACACACGCACGCATCATATGGCAGAATATAATTCCACCCAACATAGACATTCGTGTACTCAGACAATAAAACAGCGAGCCTGAAATCTTCTCTGAGCGCGAACGGGGGGGGGGGAGCAATTAACAAAAACGCAGCCTCGTGCTAACGACAGTGGATTCGACAGCAACAGCACGCACCCTGGCTGAGGTTTCATCTAACAACGCCAGGCAACAAACGACAACACAAGTGTCAATATCACGCGCCGTGAAAGCATTAGCACAGGACAGGTTGTAGTACATATATAATACAAAGCATCGTGGTCACATTGCGTACGTGAGTGCGCGCGCGCGTGTGTATTATATTACACATATCTATGTACGCATGCCCGTAGCTACTACGTCATTGATGACGCTCCATTCTACGGGCTGATGGTATATGAAACTGATACGGCATATACCGATAATCCGATTGCAACAATTATACAGGATCCTGTTATATGTGCGCGCGCATCACACACGCCCGCACGCAAAAACACGCGAGCGCATGCCGCCAAACGCACACGCATTCGAATTTCATGACTCGCCCGTACGTAGCCGTGCTGACTTAGTTATGACTATTTGACCATTAGTAGCAAGCAGCCCGCCTAAATGGATACTGGGAAGGCCATTCGTATATGCGACAGCATCGGTAACAACGCGCGGAAGAGTTATTAGCAGTTTTATGAATCGGCGATCATAAACACGATCGCTCCGTGGATACATACTGCGTGTCTTACATCATTTTTTCGCAAGAGCAAACTCACAGCTTGTAAAGCGGGGCGCGATAACTGCCTTTACTATTTGGACACAGGCGGAAAGATCAGGCACCGTCTCTGTCGACAATATGCACGTATACGATGACTAGACTCAACACAACGGCCGCTGCTTGTACAATTTGTCTCCGAAAACCGCCGGGAACCGCTAGTGTCGCCGCCTGGCGGGCCGCGGTACTTCAAAGGCACATTGAGAAGTAATACTCGGGCGCGGTCTAGCCACGCCCATAGCAGCATCTCTACCCGACAACCAGGACGTCATAGCGCGACTGTGACACTTGCCTCTGTCCCATGCGCAAATCACCGCCATCTTCGGTTATTTTGAGATAATTGTTTTACGATATTTTTTAGATAATTTTGAGCACGAGTCTGTCGCACTGGCGCACGCGGAAATGTGTGTACGCAGGCAACCTTGAGTAATAACCAGCGGCGATGGGCCCGTCGTTCGTTTACACGCGCAAGTTTACCGCGAAAACTCGCAAGGGAGAGCAAGGCGGCGGCAGCAGCAGCAGCAACATCATCGTCGTCATCGTCGTTATTGACGGACTGTACAACAAAGAGCGAGATATATATATATAGATAGATAGATATGTGAGGGCAGAGTATATAGCTAGATGTGTAAAGAGGCGTGGGTGATGTCGGGTAAACAAACATACTGACACGCGTGAATGCACGGATACACACACACACTGTTTGCGGTATCACATAATATTTAGTAAAGCATAGCCTTTGAGCGACCACCCCGGTTGAATTGCTAGACTATGTTTTTTTACGCATGTATTTACGTGGCAGCGAGCAAATATGAGAATTGATAAGTCAGAATTCAATCAAGGGAGCCGGAAACGGAAATGTTTGGATAGCGCGATACAGCAAACCCGTGCGTGTGCTTCATACTCATTGCCACTACTTGAAACTGCATTTTCCATGTTAAAAAAATCGAATTTTATCAAAGTTTCACGGGGAAAATAGTCGCACATAGGCACGCACAACATCACCCGCGTAAGAGCGACGCCTTTACGAAGCGCTGAATTAAGGTGTATTCCTTGCATTTGAAATTATAAAAAACGAGATGAAACGGTTGATATTTATGTGGCCATAATTGAGTTGGGTGGTGTGTGCGGAATAGGTTGCTGAAAACCCATTTGACTAGAGTGTCGACAAGTACTCCCAACTAAATCAGCATTTTGATTAGCTATAAATATACATCGTCAAGAAAACTACCATAGCAAACATTTACATTTTCTGTGTAACTAACTTTAAAGAAGCGCTATCTGTGGAATACATTTATTTCCCATTAACATATTTACCATCAGCGTCACGCACTTATAATGCTGATATAATATGTACATCTAGAACTGACATAATATACATACGGTCGACGTATACATACGCGAGCAACGTATATGTAAATAAATAACCACTGCACACCGGAATTTGAAATCTCTCTCATATATGTTTTCTATCGCGCATTCATTTCATCGCTGGCTCATATTTGTCACTTTTTCTATTATAGACCAACAACGAGTGCGTACTGGGTTAACAATGTCTTTGTTAACTCTAGGCCCTTGCTGCACCGTTGCGGAGTAGGGGTAGGGGACGAATACATACATGCCAAGGGGAACATAATAATCACATTCTCCTATGCGTGCATGTGTAATATCATGAGTGAATAAAAATGGTTTTTTTATTTACTTCTGGTAATATCATAGTCGACTGTCTGTACTTTATATATTTATATATGTTCCCCTCTTATCATGGAAATTTTCCTAACAGTTGGATATATCGTAGCGACGCCGCTAGGGGCACATGTCGAAAACAGCTGAAAACGAGCTGCTCCAGGTAACGATCACACCCCCTCATCGTATTTAAAAATTCCCACCGAGGTCGTTTCACTCGCACACTGATATGCGCAGCCAGTGCCTTGCTCTCTCTCTCTCCCCTTTCTCTCACATTCGCTCTCTCTCCCTCTCTCTCTCTCTCTCTTTTCGCGCACATTTTCCCAAATGGTTTTCCGGATCGCTATACGACACAACGCTACGTCCCTGACGGACGATGCGGCTCTCGCTCTCTCTCTCTCTCTCTTTTCGCGCA
>NW_014577237.1:185214-188436 GCF_000485595.1 Priapulus caudatus
ATTCTAGGAACATTTTTAAAGTAGTAACCAATAGCAGCACGATATGTGGTCACGTGATTTTTGTGCACAATCATGCGCCGATCACGTGACTAACACAGCTACTAGATGGCGCCACGAGGTTGTTCGCTGCAAAATGTTCGGCAATGTGCGCTCAGCAATTGTTCACCCGCACATTGCCAGACAAAAACATTTGTTCGGACAAACATTTGTTTGGGAAAATGTTCGGCAATGTGCGCTCAGCAATTGTTCACCCGCACATTGCCAGACAAAAACATTTGTTCGGGAAAATGTTCGGCAATGTGCGCAAGGCTTTACGAGCATGAAAAATCCTCGAAAATATCCTCTTAACATTATGAGAAATGCCTGAAAAAGTGCTCCAAAGTGCCTGTGGAACCTCACTCCAACTAATGGCATTTCTACAGAGCACCCCCCCTCCCTCATCATCCGCTCCCCTCTCACACCCACCTGTTGGCTTCGATCTCCTTCTGTTTCTCGGCGACTATCTTGTCCGGCTTGCCGTAGTCGGGCGGGTTGGCGGCGGGGTCGTATCCGAGCGTTTTCAGCATTGGCGCAATGGCGGCCATGTCGCGTACGACGTCCTCCGGGATCGCTCCCACCCACTTGGTGAGCGCCTCGATGTTGACGGGCTTGATCACCTGATCGGTGCTGCGCTCCGTCCTGCAACAACGCACGACGACGATGATGACAACAACAACAACAATAATAATAACAACAACACTAACACTTGGTGAGCGCCTCGATGTTGACTGGCTTGATCACCTTGATTACATTGAATGCATCATCAGCCAGCTCACCCTTAGCTACACAGCACAAGCTGCAGCTGATATCCCAGCAACCTCGTAGATTATGACATGGGCTATGATTATAGTTTCATGCAACAGCTACGTGGCGCTTCTACAACAACTGTTCCCACTCCCTGTAAGAAGCCACTCAGTTGATGCTCATTAAAAATGTCACTGCAGGCAATCTGCGCCCCTCCCTCCTGCACGTGTGTGTGTGCGTGCGTGCGTGCGTGTGTGAGTGTAGGCAGGGGAGCATGAGTGTAGGTGGTACGTGACTAAGTCGCATCGTTCCCGAGTGATTAGCGCCAGTGATTTGCCGCGCGCAACACATAGCTCTGCTCGTCGCTCGTTACATGCCATTAATCAACCAGACCACGCCGAATGCACACGGGATCAAGAGGAAGAGAGAGAGAGAGAGGGGGGTAGAAGGAGGGACGAAGCTGGAGTGCGCGTCATCACGCGGTCGGCCCCTCCCCTCGCCCCGTGCGTCATTACGCCCCCTCCCCCTCCTACCTCGACGCCCCCTGCGCGTCCACACGGCCCCCTCCCCTCGCCCCTGCGCGTCAAATATGACCCCCTCCCCCCGTGCGTCATCACGCCCCCCTCCCCCTCCCCGGCGCGTCATCACGCCCCCTCCCCTCCGCCGTCATCACGCCCTCCCCCTTTTGCGTCATACACGCCACCCTTCCCCTCCCCCCGCGCATTCATCCACGCCCCCGCTCACCCCGCGCGTCATCACGCCAACGCCTCCCCCCCCCGCGGTCATCACGCCCCCTCCCCCCGCTGCGTCCATCAACGCCCGCTACATCCCCCGCGCGTCATCACGCCGGGCAGCACGCCACCCTCAACTCCCTCCCCCCGCGCGTCATCCCAACGCCCGCCACTCTCTCCATGCCCCCCCCCTCCCCGGCGTCATCAACGCCCGCCCTCGCCGCTTCCCACCCGCGCATACATGCATGCCCCCTCCCTTCCCCCTGCGCGTCATTATGCCCCCCTCCCACCGCGCGTCATCACGCCACATCCTCCCCGCTGCCCCCCGCGCGTCATCAATGCCTCCATCCCTCCGCGCGTCATCAGGGGCGCCACCGCTCCCACCCCGCGTCATCACGCCCCCTCCCTCCCCTCGCGACGTCCCCGCCCCCCACACCCCCCCAATCCACGCCACCCTCGACCACTGAGCCGGCGCGCATCACGCCACCAGCTTCTGCCACGCCGCTGCGTCATCACCGCCCGCCCCTCCGCCGCGCGGCCTCAGCGCTCCCCTATCCCCCGCGCGTCACACGCCCCCCCTCCCTTTCCCACGGCGCGTCATCCACGCCCTCGGCCCCCCCGTGTCACTCCATCCTCCCCCCTCGCGATGAGATGCATGGGTCAGGAGTAGAAACCCATCGTTGTCCATGGCAATTCGTTTGTTTATGAGACTTATTAAGACGGTACTGGCCTGGTTTACGATCGGCACGACCGGAGAACGCGTGGTGGTAATCTACTGTAAAGCTAAATTGAGAGTAAAATAACGAAATGGCGGCGTTGAGGAGGAATGGCGCGGCTTTGAATTGCAGCAGCAGCATCATCATTGTACAGTTTCTTCCATAGCGCGCATTTTTTACGATACAGCACACACACACAGGATCCGTCGCACACAACGCGCACACTCACACAACACACACACACACCCAAACACCAAACAAAAAAACCAATTTAAATATAATAAATATTTAACTATAATATTATATATATAATATATAATATAATAATGCTTGATGTTGATATATAATTTTGTGTGCTCACCGAAATTCCACGTGTCCTAGAAACACCACGTGTCAGTCAATCGGACAAACACAATGATAGTAAAGCGATTAAAGAGCAAGGTCTAGCACGAAGAGAGTAAAGAAGAGTAAGAGTAAAGACAGGCGAGATAAGGCAAGTGGTAAGGCCGAGCTATGCGTCTTGCCCCCTCCCCTCGGCCCGGCGCCGTCTTCCTACCATCCCGTCCCCGCTACCGTCCCCCCTACATCCGAATTCCTATGTAACGGCGCCCCGAGGATGTGGCTGCCCTCCTTGCCTGGTACCGTGTGGCGCAGCAAGACGCCAGCGTGTCTTATTGGTCGTAAATCGATGAAGAAAAATCTATAGGCTTTTACCGCGTTAATTGGAACGCGTGTGACTAAGAGTGGCGCAGCTGATGAAGTTGAAAACAAATCAGTCCTTGTGATTTCCGCACACATAAATAACCCTACACACGGCCCAAGCCTCGCGTGTACCGTATGCTGTAGTTTAATTGTTGTGTTGCTGCGAGCGGCAATATCGTTTGAGGAGTATAAGACGCCAACCTATAATTATAGTTGCACTGCTCTCTCTCTCTCTCTCTCTCCCTCTCTCTCGTCCCTCTCTCTTTCTCTCCTCTCTTTCTCTTCCTCTC
>NW_014577237.1:188461-190961 GCF_000485595.1 Priapulus caudatus
GCGTGCGCGACCGGCCGCGTCGTGCACCTCCATCATCACGCGCAAGGTGACCATACATGGCTTTCGACGCTGCCCACAGCTACCGCAGTCGCTGTCGCCGCTGGAACCAGGCCGATCGCAGGCATCGTGGGAGCAGTGCCGTCAGCATAGTGGGCGCCGACTCGCTGCCTGCCCGTCTGGTACGAGCAGCTCGCTGCTGCATCCTTCGGAAACGAAACCATGCCTACCGCGCAGTATCCTCAGCTGCCTAGAGGTCTCCCGTGCGGTGCGAACAACGACCGCGGTGCTGCCATCATGAGGAGCGCTCCCTCAGAGTCGCGCGAAGCCGGCGGGCATCGCTCACGTAGTCCACCAGTGCAGTCCGCCGCTCGCTCTCGTCTCTTCTCTCGCTCCTCTCTCTCTCTCCTCTGCTCTTCTCTCTTCTCTTCTCTCTCTCTGCTCTCTCTCTCTCTCTCTCTTCTCTCTTCTCTCTCTCTCTCTTCTCTCTCTCTCTCTCTCCTCTCTCTCTCTCTCTCCTCTCTCCTCTTCTCTCTCTCTCTCCTCTCTCTCTCTCTCTCTCTCTCTCTCTCTCTCTCTCTCTCTTCTCTCTCTCTTTCTCTCTGTCTCTTCTCTCTCTCTTCTCTCTCTCTCTTTCTTCTCTCTCTCCTCTCTCTATCTTCTCTTCTCTCTCTCTCTCTTATCTCTCTCCTCTCTTTATCCTCCCGCCCACGGCTTTACAACATGTTCGCAAAGGGGCGACTCTCTCTGTCTTCAAATTCTCAGATCCGCCCCTGCTTTTCCCTCTGCTTCTTCCCAAACTCTCTCTCTCTCTACTCTCGTCCTCTTCCGTTCTCTCTCTCTCTCTCTTTCTCTTTTTGCCTTCTCCTTTCTCCTCTCCTCTCTCTCTCTCTCTCTCTCTCTCTCCTCTCTCTCTCTTCTCTCTCTCTTCTTCTCTCCTCTCTCTTTCTCTCTCCTCTTCTCTCTGTCTCTCTCAACTCCTTCCGCTCCCTTCCTCTATCTCTCCTCTATTCGTTGCTCTCTCTTGGGTCCTCTTCGCTCTCTCTCTCTCTCTTTGCATGCGCTCTCTCTTCTTATATATATTATATCTGACGCATCTCTTGTCTCGCTCGTGTGGGAAGGGAAAAGTATTGGGTATATGGGCTCATTTTGTTAGTGCCCTTAACTCTTCTATGCAATCTGACCTGTGCCAGTGTTAGCGAATGAATCACAATAACACAGACATTTCCGATTTTGATTTTTTGGCATTTGTCAAATTTTTTGGCCTTTTTTTGGGCATTTATAGCACTTATCTGCTCTCTGTCTTATTCTCAATTCATTCCTTAACCTGGCACAGTCACATTGCATCAAACAGCTTCAATCACGATGGCGCTCATAGAGCGCAGCGATCCACAGGAGAGAGGGAGGGAGATCGCAGATATGATCCGAAAGCATCAAAAAAAACAACCCAACAAAATCCAAAAAGAACCAAAAATTCCCCAGAAATCCAAAAAAATCCGAAAAAACCCAAAACATACAAAAAAATACAAAAACCCAAAAAATCAAAAAAATCAAAAAACAAAAACAAAAAAAAACAAAAAAAACAAAAATACAATAAAATACAAAAATCCAAAAAAATACAAAAAACCAAAAAATACAAAAAAAACAAAAAATCCCCCCAAAAAAAAATACAAAAAAACAAAAAATCAATAAAAACAAAGAAATCACACAAAAAACCCAACAAATCACAAAACAAAAATCAAGACAATCAAAAAACCAAGTCAAATTCAACTGAAAATCAATTCCCCCATCATGGCCCTTCATCGTGGGCCCTTCATGGCTGCCACGGAGTGGCTGTTGGCCTCTAGTAATGTATATATCTCTTCTCTCTTCATTCCTCCATCCCTCCCTCTCATTCTCTCTCTCTCTCTTTCTCTCTCGCTCTCCCAATATATATAAATCTCTTGCGGGGGCGGGGCGTGATGACGTGCGGGGGGAAGGGGAGGGGGCGTGATGAAGTGCGGGGGAGGGGAGAGGGGCGTGGCGACGCGCAGGGGAGGGGCGTGATGACGCGAGGGGGAGGGGCGTGATGACGCGCGGGGGGAGGGGAGGGGCGTGCTACTATGGCGGGCATTACTACAACGACCACTACTTTTACGAAAACACCGCGAGATCGGCAATATGCATGTGCATTTCGAGACTCGAGAAAAATTTCACGAAACATTTCCATCGCAGATTCTGTAAGGAAGTGCGCCATGGACAGTGAAAAACACGGACCACGAGAGAGAGAGAGGGGGCTTCAAATAAATAATCTGTAAAACTATGAGATCATAGAGACACAACTCCTAATGGATCGTTCTGGTTGCAACAGCAGACCCAGCGAGGTTGGTGCCGGCCTTGCTCGCCGACCAAAACCCTATCACGTCACACCTAACCGCGCGGTGACGTCACCACAATGATCATTTCGGTGACATCACCTCAAGAATTTATGCCGTGACGTTACAACATCAGTTGTAGCATGACG
>NW_014577237.1:194848-222485 GCF_000485595.1 Priapulus caudatus
AGAGAGAGAGAGAGAGAGAGAGAGAGAGAGAGAGAGAGAGAGAGAGAGAGAGAGAGAGAGCGAGCGCGCGACTCACTTGGACAGTGAGATGCCGCCGGGCTTGCCGACCTGCTCCTCATGATGCAGCACCGTCTCGTTCCACGGCACCTCTAGGAAGCTGAGGATCTGCCGTAGCTTCGTTTCCGGATGCAGCACGAGCTGCTCGTACCAGACGGGCAGGCAGCGAGTCGCGCCCACGCTGCGGCACTGCTCCCACATCGCCTGCATCGCCTGGTTCCAGCGCGACAGCGACTGCCGGTAGCTGTGCAGGTCGAAGCCGGTGATGGTCACCTTGCGCGTGATGATGGAGTGCACGACCGCGCGGCCGTCGCGCACCATCAGCACGAAGCGCGAGCCGGGGAACATCTGCGCGAGGTAGCCGGCGCTCTTCAGCATGAACGGGTCCTTGTTGCAGAGCCGCGGCGCCGCCTCGCCGTGCTTCGCGATCACCTCGAGAATGAAGGCGGCGATCGCGTCGTCGACGACGCTCGCCGTCAGGCCGGCCTCCTCGAGCCGCGTCGCCTCCTTCTGCGACTTGTACCACTGAGTGCGCATGCCGAGGATGCGCGGGATGATGCGCGTCTCCTCGCCGCAGCGGATGTCCGGGTGCGCGTCGAGCAAGACGCGCATGAGCGTCGTGCCGCTGCGCGGGACGCCGCCAACGAAGATGATCGGCATGTCGCGGCTGTAAGTGTACTCGCGCTGGCGGCTGTCGCGCATGTGGCCGACGCGCTCGCGCGGCACCATGACGGCGGCCGGCGGCGGCGGGCACGGCACGACGCCGGCGTAGACGAGCAGGATAAGCGCGAGCGCAGCGGCAGCGACGCACGCGAGGGAGCGCAGCACGCACGCCGCACGCATGTCGGCGTTACGCGGCGGCGGCGCGGCGGCGGCCCGCAGGCGGCGCCACGTCACGCAGCGCGGCGGCGGCGGCCACGTCGCGGCGTCGCACTGTTACGGCGTCGCCTCGCGACGAGCGGCGGCGCCACCTGGCGATTCGGCGTTCGACACGGTGCTGCCACCAGGTGAGTAGTCCCTCGACCAGCGCTGGTAGTTAGTCGTCTGACGGGCGACTGTGGTAATGTTGACCTGCAATCATACATAATGCAAGTTAATTTGTGACCTTGTGGTAATGTTGATCTGCAATCAAGCATAATGCAAGTTAATTTGCGAACCTGGCAGATCTGACATTGCTCTTGCGTCCCTGTTATCTGGCCTTACAGCAGGCAGGCTCGGCAGGTATACCTAATAACACGCAGCCAGTAATCAACTCTACTCATATCACACCATAACTGCCTTCATGCCTGCTTATCACGTGAGATTGGCAATTGATAGTCGGGGAGGGGGCGGGGGATACTATTTATATATTAATGCCTGTTGTTGGGGGCACTATGCTCTCATAGTGTTGCTGAGGGAAGGTATAGTTCCCGAGCGGATAGCGCATGGGCGAACTATTCCTGTCCCAAAAGCAACACTATGACAGCATAGTGCCACGACAACAGGCTAATGTTGTTAGTGCATGCACATGACTTTGCAATCTACTCTGGCAAATATTGAAGTGGAATAAGCAAATTTTCTTAACCACGAACAATTTCATTTGTATTATACTGTCTACGTCACAGAATTTCTGAGACCAGCCAAGTAGCTTATTTGTGTGTTTTTTGTGTACAAATAAATGTATGAAATGACAAATTGTGTTTCTGTTTACTTTTCATGCTTATTACCTGTCTTTATACTCCCCTAAATATGCCGGTGCATTTCGATGTAAGACAAACGGCTCGACAACAAACCAACGCCATTAATTCGAACTCTTGGTGGCGCCCAGACGCAGTGAGATTCGTGACGTGACACAATGCGTTAGAATACAATGCGTTCGCGCAGCAATAGTGCGCCGCCTCAGGCGCGGCACTATTGTTTCATACAGCTACCTGCGAACGTTTATCCAAGTGGAATTTCAACGATTTTGATCCAGTTGATCACTCAATGTCACATAATTGTTCTCGCACAGCCGGCGCATGCTTAATTGGCCATAATGAGCCGCCGCTCACGAGAGAGATATTAGGACGGAAGCTCTCAGATATAGATGCTACGTTGCGTAACGCGGCATGCGATGCCGCGACTGCTGATTGCTGTGGGCTTCTCATAGCATACACTGAGCCGATGAGCACGCCAGCAGATGTGCCGGTAAACCCTTATTCTTCTCCGGGGCGACACATACATCACCACACATCATCAGCATAACCTAACCTTCACTCTAACGTTAACCAAAACTGCACCCTAACGTTAACGTAACCTCACGCCTAACGATTAACCCTAACCTATCCTCACACCAACGTTGAACCGTAACATGTTACCTTCACCTAACCTAATCACAACCCTAATCTGATTTGCTACTATATCCCAAAACTTATGATGCTGTCGGACGGGGGTGTCGTGGAGTGGACTTCGCCCGAAACTGAGAAACAGGGGAGACAGAAGCCTAGCGCCCCTACCCGGCTACTCGTTCACCCTGCCACGCAGCTACAGATGACCAGCGGAGGAATGATCAGAGCGTCTTGACTTGACAGGGAGATGCCTAAGGTGTGCGCGATTGGAACAGACTGGACCGGTCATGCGGGCGAGTGAGGCTGGTGGGATGCTGTGAGGGGGGAGATGGTTCGGCGGGAGACGTTTACAGCGCTCAGGTTTTAATCGAATGCGTTCGATTTTGGCATGCGAAAAACGCACAAATTAATAAAACAGGTTTGCCGCGAAGGCACGTTGCTTTCGGTCGGTATTCGAAATATGCGCGTCTAACTTTAGGTTCGGTTACTCACATCTTATTCTCTCCGCTACCTAACTCACTCGCTTTCTTGAATCGCAATGAATGCACGCCCGCATAGGCTCTTCCCCATCTCTCTCTCTATCTTCTCTCTCGCTCTTTTCGTTCTACGCTTCTCTCTCTGCTCTTCTCTCTCTCTGCTGTTTGCCTGCTATTGTTGTTGTGTGCTGCTGATGTCGTTGTTTGTTGTCTGTTGTTGTTTGTTGCTGCTGCTGATGATGGATGATAATGTGTCGATAACATGATATAGGTTAGTCTATGTGCCTACATCCTGCCTGTGTTTTCAATGATTTCCGTGCCGATACCGTCCCCGGGCCACTGAGCCGTGCGCGAGGAGAGAACCGCGTGGAGATGTCGCCCTTCATTCAGTGACCCTGTCACGACTCGCTCGCTCGGCGGTAAAAACGTTATTACGATCGTCCAGAGGCCAAATCCTATTTGACTTCGAAAGCAAACAGAAATCGGGTGGGAAGTGTTCTGGCCTATCTCCACAAAACTCGTGGACAGCCGCTCTGCATAACGCCACGGCCACTGAACGGGATAGAGAGAATGAAGCTGTCTGACCCTCGTAGCTCACCACAAAAGGACAAAATGAGTGAGCTTGACGAGAAGTCAGTTTTAATGTGGCAAACCCTCGACATTAATTATAGAACGAAGAGTATATATGGGGAGAACTTCCATTATATTACTCTTGATATTATATGTGTAATTTTTATGTTGAACTAATACAATAAATAATATTATATAAATTTATAATATTTATAAACCAAAATGAATCACAATTTGTGACGAGTTAGATGGCAGCGTATACCGCTTTGATGTTTCCTAGCATAAATCATTATATTCATTAATAATAATAATAGGTATATAATAGTATAAATCATATATGTATCATTAGCAGGAATTTTGCATTAAGATATTGTGTCATGAAATCTTGTTAAAGCGACAGACGAGTGTACACCACAGACTGTTTGTTATCTGCCGTGTCTATATAATATGCTATATAATACCAAGACCCGACCTAATTTGCATAATCCAAAACCCTAGCCTTATTCATTCACAATACAAAAATGAGCAAATCGTTGAACCTGACCAAGTCGTTAGAGTGAACAGATAACCATCATTGCGAAATCCGTGCAATGTGTGTAGCTGCGCAATGGAGCGCCACGGTCGCCATTTTTAGAGGAGCAAACCCGCTCCAGTCTTGTTCCTGATACATAGAATAATATGGCATACCATGAGTTAATATATATGATATATATATTAGTAATATATGTATTGTAGATATTTATTATGCCAATAGCTGTACAAATCTTCTCATTCAAAGTGTACAAATCTAACAATGATTCAATAATGGACTGTTTACTATGTAGTATGTACACCACGTCAGTGGGTGTTAGTGTCAGACAGTGGTACAGTGCACAGGCGGAACAGTGGACTAATGCCACGGCGGCCGTGTTGGATAGGGTTTGTCTATATTCACGGCCGGTACGGAGATTCGGTCGCACTATATTTGCTAATATTTTTTTTTTTTTTTTTTTTTTTTTATTGACTAAAAACAAAAAAAAAAATCGCGCGGTCAATAAAACTCAATATTCACAGAGAGTATAGCTAAACATGTTGTCTATAGGTATCTAGAATATATTATGCAAATTGATCTCCCGTCCGGCTTGAATTTTAATACCTCGCTGTGAATATTGGTTTTATTGCACGCACGATTAGTCAATATAGCAAATAATATGGCGCGTCGGAAGTTCTATTCAGCATGATTAAATTTCTGAATTCTAAGATTACCTTGTCTGTAGCTATCTCTTCTGTAAATATATGAGTTCTATTGAGCGACGATTAGTCATGATATTAGGCAATATATGCCGTACCGTCATCTTCCCGTGACCGGCCTGATATAGACACTCCCTGTGTGGATAAAGATTCAATATGCATATACGCACGGCGGCTGTGTGGCCCGACTCATATGGCTATACGCACGGCGGCGCGTGGGGATAAGATTCAATATAGGCTATACGACGGCGGCCCCCCGTCTATTGCGCCGACTCAATATGCTACGGAATGAGAAGGGGCAGAAAGGGAAACGCTGTGGGGGGAGAAAGAGGGAGAAGGAGGTGTTGGAGAAAGGAGGGAGAAGCTGTGTGGAGAAGGAGGCGGAAGGAGAGAGGACGGTGGAGAAGGAGAGGAGAATGCTCCGGTGAGAGGAGGAGGGGGAGAACGGAGAAGGCTGTTGGAGAAGGAGGAGGGGGCAGAGGCTGGTGACGAGAAGGAGGGGAAGAGAGAAGGGCGGTTGGAGAAGGAGGGGAGAAGCTGGTTGGCGGAGGAGGGAGACGAACGGATGAAGGTGGTGAAGAGGGGGATGACGTGGTACGAGAAGGAGGAGGGGAAGCTGGTGGAGAAGCGAGGAAAGGGAGAGGAGGGGGAGCAAGGGAGCTGGTGGAAGACGGAGGGGCGAGAAGGAGACTGGTGGCGGGGGAGAGGAGTGGTGGAAGGAGGAGGGGAAAAGGGGGAGGCGTTGTCGGGGAGGGGAAAAGGCTGGTGGAGAAGGGAGGAAGGAGAGATAGAGAAGTTGTAGAAGAAGGAAGGGGGGAGACGAGGTGTGCGAGAAGGAGGAGGGGGCAGATGTGGTGGAAGAGGAGGAGGGAGAGACGGGAGAACGGTGCGTGAGGGAGGCGAGAATCTGGTGGAGAGGAGCAGGGAGAAAGCTGGTGGAGAGGAGGAAGGTGGGAGGAGGGGCGAGGGAGTGGTGGAGGAGGGGGGGAGAGGAGCAGAGCTAGCGTGCGAAGAAGGGAGGGGGAATAAGCTCGTCGTAGCTTCTCCTTCTCACAGGCTTTCTCCTTCTCCCCTCTCCTCCACCAGGCTCCCTTCTCCCTTCCTCCTTCTCCCAGTTCTCCTCCTCCTTTTCACCAGCTTCTCCCTCCTCCTTCTTACATCTTCTTCCTTTCTCTCTTCCTCCTTCATCACCAGTTTTTCCCTCCTCCAAACCTTCTGCCTTTTCCCTCGCTCCTCCACAGCTCCTTTCCCCTCGCTTATCCCCTCCTCTTCACCAGCTCCCTTCTCCCTCCTTTCTGGCCTTCTCCTTCTCACCAGCCTTCTCCTCTTCTTCTCACCAGCTTCTCTTTCTCCTCCAACACCTTCTCCCTCTCTCCCTCCTCCTTCTCACCAGGCTTTTCCTCTCCACCACCTTCTCCCTTTCCTCCTTCTCCACTACCTTCTCTCTTCTCCCTTCTTCCTGCCTCCTTCTCCATCAGCTATCTTCCCTTCTCCCTTCCTCATTCCTGCCAGTATTGAGTCGGCTCGCGGCCGCCGTGGTATAGCCATTTGAATTGTATCGTTCAGGCCGCCGTGGTATAGGTCTCGGCCGTGCATGGACTTTCATTGGCCGTCTCAAACAAATAATTGGCAATTAGCACTAAATGTATCTACTATCAAGTATTATGTTTTCTTTACTCTATTTCGCCTTTATTGTCGATAACTTGCTGTAAAATGCTGTTAAGATGCTTCATCTGCAACACACAAGTAGTGAAGTACACGCACGTGACGCCCTGTGCCCAACCCACTGCAACTTGGTCTTTTACTGTTCAACGAAGATTTGCACAAACTCTTTCACGATGGATTTCGTACAAAAAAGAATGTTTTCTCACCTTTTCCGTATTATGGGGGGAACCTGAAGAAGACAAGTCGGGAATTACATGACGTCTCGAGCAATTTACAGCAGAACAGTAAGCTGAGCTGACAGCGACACAGCAGACAGTTGCACGTAGCAGATACAGCAGCAATCCGGGAACTTCGTTGTGAACTTAGCTTCCTAAAATGGCGGTTGCTGGCGACCCATGACCGACTACGTGTATGGTTGGAGTGGTTTTCTTGTGCTACGGCATATATTCACCCTGACAAAATTTAAGCACTACATGCGAGTCGGAACAACTCGATTGCTTGTCTGATTGCTTATAAGCAATCGACAAGCGATCAGACTTGATTAGCATATCGACAAGCATCGGCGATCCTAGCAGATTCGACAAGCATCGAGGCTGATCCTAAGCAATGCGACAAGCGATCGACGACTGATCCTAAGCAAAATGTCGACAAGGCAATCGGACTGTATCCTAAGCAAGTCGCAAGCGAATCGAGTACTGTCACAAGATGATCTAAGCATCGGACTGATCCTAGGCATCAAGTGATCCTAGCATCGAGACTGATCCTAAGGCAATCGAAAGCAATCGGACTGGATACGAGTATCGAAGAGCTGATTCCAGACGATCACAGATTCGAGACTGATCCAAGACAATCAGCAAGCGAATCAAGACTGATCCAGATTGATCAACTAGATTCAGGAGCCGATCGACAAGCAGATCAGACTCGATTTCAACTGTCACACAAGTATTGAGACTGATCAGACAGATTGTCAGTGCTGAGACTGCCATGGCAGATGTTTAGATTGGCCAGTGATTTGAGCAGCCAGAATCATCGTGTCCTTATTATTTAATGGTCTCTGGGCATACAGTCGTTTGAAAGCACATGTATACCATAGCAATTCAGGGGGTTAACCGAATCACTTCATGTTGGTAATATACCCAAGCACACATAACGTTTCTCACGTTTGATCTGGTTTTATTTTGTTTGGTTGGAATTATAACTTCTAGAACGCGCATCGTGCATGCAACGCGTTTAATAAGTTATAATTATTAGGTTAGAACAAGCGTTAGCTGCCCACGATTATTACAAACTATAGTACTGACGTTTATCTGAAGGTTCGAGGTTGGCTGAAAGTAAGATGTTTTTATAACTTTTGTCGTAACCATGCATTACCAAACGTTCGGTCATTGACCGTTACAGCTAACAGCCATAATTTACACGTTTTCATATGATTTAGAAACAACGTTTGCTGCAACACTATATGCACCTATTAGAAACCAGTCTGAAGTTTAGGTACTGTTTGGAGGCTTGTCAAAAATAAACGTTAGCCATGCTAAACTTGACTAACAATCTGCGCGCTGGTGGAATAAGTTTAACTCTAGAATACTATCTTATAGTATTTTTTATCAAAGGCAGTTACTAGATTGTTGGGATTGGCGCGCTATTATACTCGCAGCGCGCCATGTACATTAAATAGCGGAAGGCGGAATTGGGGTAATGAGATCGGAGCTAGGTGAAGGAGGGGAGGAGGGGAGGGGAGGACAGGAGACGCTGGAGGATATAGGCGAAGCGTCGAAAGGGGGATTGTTGGAGCAGGAGGGGGAAGTGGCTGAAGGTGGGGTGATTGGCGATGATAGGGAGCGCGCGCAAAGAAACTGGTGGATGTAGGTGCGGTGGGGAAGCTATAGCTATAGGTAACCCAGCCGCGCCCCTGTAGATCTCTGTATATTCATGTTACTATTTTCTTAGTATAAAGCAGTTAACTTTAATACAGCATGTTTATTAATTTACTATTATCCAAATCACCGAAACAAGCTCACCAATAGCAGCGCTCCTACAGCCCATGTGTTGATTGACCTTCGGAAAATCACGCCTTCGGGTTACGTTAGCGTACCTGGAATGTCTCGACTACGGGTACGGTCAGTCCATGCAAGTTTTGCTTTCACAAGAATAATGCATCGTTGGAAAATTAAACTTCACGATTAATTAATCTTCTAGCCTAATAATTAATAAATTCAATTTTTAGATTTGATTAATTAATTAATTAGCTAGCCTTACACTAGTTGTTTGGATATTGATTGTCAGTTCAGTCGAAAATATTGAGCAAAGGTTATACACTAGTTGTTTTATCTGTTTTATACACGTGTTAAGCCGAGTCTGTTTATAGTTAGTGTTGGGAGAGTCAAGCCATTTTCTAAGTAAATCGGCGATTGCTTAAGCGATCATCGATTGCTTAATGTCAGCGATGGTCCTGAGAGCGCTGGATTTCGTCATGAGAATAAGCAATCGTCGATCTCTTTATGGAGCTGATCAACGCGAGCAATTGTGTGCCCTTAAAATACAGCGCTCAATGGTTGCAGAGGATAGCTTAAATGATCCGTCGTTGCTTAATAAGCAATCGGGTACTGATCGGGCAGTAGGCAATCGATGATCCGTACCGCATGGCTCCCTTAACCGTCGAAGCATCGGTCCCGATTGCTTTGAGCATCCGCGAAGATCGTCACCGATTGCCTTATTATGCCATCGATGATTTCCGGGCTCCCAGCAATCGCATGATTTGGTCCTGATTGCCTTTTAAGCACTCGAATGATCAGTCTGATTGCTCTTTATAAGCATTCGATAAGCGTCTTGCACCATTGAGTGCTTATAAGGCTTATTGGACAGGCACTCTGTTTGTATCGACTTGTGGAGTTGCTTGTGGATTGCTTAAATTTTGTAAGGGTGATAGGACTTTTGACTGAACTGACTTAATTGGAATTCCATGTTCTGCCAACACATTGCCGTGGCTCGAACGTACGTCGCCTGGCGGTGCTTCAATAGGACGTTTAATATGGGGCCTAGCGTTAATCACTTTACCATTTCAAACATGTTTGGGTCAACGGTTCTGAGTTATCGTTGACCGTAAGGCCATAATTGTTGACGCGGACGGACGGACGGGAGTCACGACGCGGCGACGGACCATGGCCAATAGCTCAGCTTGACGGTCAAGGTGACGCTAACTCGTGGCCGATGTTGGCTGAAAATTTTTCTCCGAACGATTGCGCAGCGAGTGATGATATTTGCACGCTCTCTTCATCTTCTCCCTCTCTCGCTCTGTCTGTCTTTGTCTGTCTCTCTCTCTCTTTGTTTGTTCTGCTCACATGCACCTCAGACACGCAGAGCTTCTACGCGCCGCTCCCACGCACGCACGCACGCAGCAGGCACGCATTGCAGCACAGAAACACGCACGAGCATTCCTCCGTGCACGCTACATATAGCGGAAGCTCGTGAGCTGCGTGTACAGGCACGTGTAATCGTATAGGTGTCGTGACGGTTTCGTGCTACAACTATGATACGTGTGCAATGCACGTAAGCCACTAACAGTATAATTATATGCTATTAACACGATTGCTACGGCTAACTCTATTCTTTCATAACAACATTTACATAATAAACAATACAGGCATATTTTATGGTTAGGGCACCGAGCGATTTTTATCGCCCGATCGCCAGCGTTTTTGAATCTGCTCGAGAAATCGCTCTGTTGTGCCCGTTCAGTCGACGCCGATTTTTATCGGCGACCGAATCGCCGTATCAAACTGTTAGTATTTCGGGCGAGTATTTCGCCGGGCGTTATATATCGCCTCGTGTGCGTGACGGGTATTTTGTCGCGATCGATTTTTCTAACCATCGGACGTGTTGCTTGATATTCATGTGATGGTTACTGTTTCTGTCGCACGTGGCGTACGCGTCGCTTCTCGAATTCGCTACGTCGACGTTGTGCCCTTTTCAGTGGTCGGGGATAATAAATCGCTATCGTGTGCCCCTTCGTTGATCGGGCGATTAACTCGCCTGGCATTTTAATCGCCGCGATCGGGCGATAATCGTGTGTGCCCCTAGCATTATACACAGGCACATACGCAGCGACTGTTTACAATGCAGTACATATTAGGCGTGGAGTTCTGCAGATCGCGGAGTCTTGCGGTGTCAGATGGTGACGGTTAGCGTATGGTGTCCGCAGGTGAGATCAGCGGGAACCTCGTGGGTGGACAGCGTCGCGGAGTGTCAGGGCACGTGGACCGTGTCTGTCTTCCTGTCGAAACTGGTTCGTTATTTATCACGTGGAGGTGCAATGGCCTGGAACGGGCAGGCCTTGTTGCGTAGCGGATGGTGCCTCGTGTCCTTCTCCAGACTTTTATGGACAACTGAACGTTGGGACTTCTTCTTTAGGTACGAAGACGCGGCTGTTGGAGTCTTCTGTAGATTATGTTGGCGGCGTCGATGCCATGTTTCTCGAGCCCTCGTTGGGTTAGTCTTTCTATTGTTGTACTAACGTGTCAGCTTGGACGCTTTGTGTCATACCGCTGTTGCCACGGTGCAGCGGACGTGTTCGTCGGCAATGCTGGAAAGGTTGGCACGATTTGGACCTGGGTTGGTTTGTGCGACACGGGCTGTTAGAAGGTCCCGCTGTGTCACGCACGCGCCACGCGCCCGGCTGTGCGCGGCCTTGTTAGGATCGTTCACTTGGGGCGTCGTAACTTTTACTCGTGGGTCCAGCTGACTTCAGTTTCTTGGTGATATTCGTGCGTGCACTTTCCTGTTACCTTGACTGAGCATTTGTCAACTAAATACCAAACGACCCGCTGTCGCCTGGGTTTTATACTAGGTTAATTAATTCGTATCCTACGCGCACGCACGCACACGCACGCACACACGCACGCACGCACGCATGCACCCACAGAACACGCACGAGCATTCCTACGCGCACGCACGCACACACGCATGCACTCATGCACCCACAGAATACGCACGAGCATTCCTACGCGCATGCTCACATACGCACGCACGCACTCTCACACACGCACGCACGCATGCCCATCACTGACGTAGTCGCAGATTTGATCGCCGAGAAAAAATGCATCGGTACATTTCATTAGCAATTACTGATCATGGGGTCCTAATCGCAGTACAGTGCAGGTGATTGTCCGTGATTCATGGCTAAATCGGATAATCAGCATTCATTATGTGATTGGCTAGGGTGACATGAAGCATGTACGCTTCAGGATAATCAAATCATTCATCGTAAGGCGCTACAGTGTCGACTCCTATGGTTGCAGTCGCTGCACATAAACGGACTCTAGTCACCGGATTGCGCGCCAGCCCCCTGCCGGCAGGCGTTGCAACGTCGGCCGAATCACCTCCGTGCTTACGTTCGTACGCGGCCTTGCCGAAACAATCCCGATATAATAAACGAAGCATGAAAAACTTTACTAACACTGTTAATGAGGTAATTAAAGATTATTAATATATACACGCTGCTCAGAGTGAGCTTTTTTATAATTATCTGCACGTGCGCTTAATAGATGTGCCACAAGTCACTCTCTGATAATTAGGTGAAAGCGCGCACACACACTAATAAAATGCAAGCTGCTACACAACGCTCTTGACTACGTATGTACACGGGCTATGAATTATAATATAAGTGACAGAAGAACGTACCTGATATACAGGTGTACCTATGCGCTACAGATAGGTGCTGTAGCGGGAGCAAAGGAGCTACACCAGTAAAGCTACATGTACAAAACCTAGCCATAGACCATCACGGTAGCAACCAGTAACTGCAGGGCAGGACAGGGCAGGGTAGGGTGGGTCAGGGCAGGACAGGGTAGGGTAGCGCGCCAGGCTATCGTCGAGCCCCGCCATCCTAAAATGCACCCGCCACTCTAAATATCATAGCCGCCATGCTAAAATTTGCTAAAAAATGCTAAAACTAGGACTGTAAAGGCAGCCCCGCCATGCTATAATGAAAACGCTTGGAGAACCCTGCTATAGCGCCCAACTATAGTCAGGCTCAAAATCAGGCAATCGCATGAAATGCCGAAACGCAAGCAATAGCAGAAAACGCATGAAATAGCAGAAAAGCAGTAACCCCCAAAAAATCCCGGGCATCGCCGGGTAGCCCAGCTAAACGCATGAAATAGCAGAAAAGCAGTAACCCCCAAAAAATCCCGGGCATCGCCGGGTAGCCCAGCTAGTAATGTATAATAGACAGCATTTCAGCGTCAATTTCCAAGAACACGAAAGATTTTCCTCACAGCGCACAGGTGTGTTGAATCCCACAGCGGCAGTAAAGCCCGGGAGAGGGAGAAGCAGGCACTTCAATATATGCAAACAGTAGTACATGTACACGTGATTTCACTATACCTCAGCATGTAGATGAGATGAGAAACTCTTGCGTGGCGCCCAGACGCAGGAGATTCGTGACGTGAACACAATGCGTTATAATAACAATGCGTCGCGCAAGCAATAGTGCCCGCTCAGGCGGGCACTATTGTTTCATAGTACCTGCGACGTTATCCAATGGAATTTCAACGATTTATCACGTGATGCACTAATGTCACATAATTGTCTCGACACAGCCGGCGCATGCTAATTGCCATATGAGCCGCCGCTCAACCGAGAGAGATATTGGACGGAAGCTCTCAGATATAGAGCTACTGCGTCGCGACAATGCACTGCCGACTGCTGATTGTGTGGCTTCTCATAGCATACCTGAGCCGAGAGCACGCCAGCAGATGTGCCGGTAAACCCTTATTCTTCTACGGGGGCGACACATACATCACCACACATCATCAGCATAACCCTAACCCTCACTCTAACGTTAACCCAAAAACTCACCCTAACGTTAACAGTAACCCTCACCCTAACGTTAACCCTAACCCTAATCCTCACACCAACGTGAACCGTAACCTGTAACCTTCACCCTAACCCTAATCACAACCCTAATCTGATTGCTACCTAATCCCAAAAACATTATGTGTGTACGGGGTTCGTGGAGTGGACTTGGCCGCAGAACGAGAACAGGGGAGACAAGAAGCCTAGCCCCCTACCCGGCTACTCTTCACCCTGCCACGCAGCTACGATGACCAGCGGAGGAATGATCAGAGGTTTGACTTGACAGGGGATGCTAAGGTGTGCGACGATGAGAACGACGTGACGCAGGATGCGGGCCGGGAGGCTGAGTGGGATGCTAGGAGGGGGGAAGATGGTCGGGGGACGTTTACAGCGCTCAGTTTTAATCGAATGCGTTCGATTTTGCCGCGAAAAAACGCACAAATTAAATAAACAGGTTTGCCGCGAGGCACGTTGCTATTACCGTCGTTTCGGCAAATATGCGCGTCTACTTAGGTTCGTTACTCACATCTCTATCTCTCTCGCTACCTAACTCACTCGCTTTCTTGAATCGCAATGAATGCACGCCCGCGGGCTCTCTCCCCATCTCTCTCTCTATCTCTCTCTCGCTCTTTCGTTCTCGCTCTCTCTCTCTCTCTCTCTCTCTCTCTGCTGTTGCTGCTATTGTTGTTGCTGCTGCTGCTGATGTCGTTGTTGTTGTTGTTGTTGTTGTTGCTGCTGCTGATGATGATGATAATGTTGTCGATAACATGATAATAGGTTAGCGTCTATGTGCACATACATCCCTGCCTGTGTTTCATGTTCCGTTGCCGATACCGTCCCCGGGCACTGAGCCGTGCGCGAGAGAGAACCGGTGGAGATGTCTTCATTGCGTCGACCCTTTCACGACTCGCTCGCTCGGCGTAAAACGTTATTACGAGTCCGAGGCAATCCTATTTGACTTCGAAAGCCAAACAGAAATCGGGGTGGGAAGTGGTCGGCTACTCCACAATAACTCAGTGGACAGCCGCTCTGCAATAACGCCCACTGAACGGATGAGAGAATGAAAGTGTCAATGACACTCTAGCTCACCACAAAAAAGGACACAAATGAGTGAGTGAGAAGAAGTCAGTTTTAATTGAGCAACCCTCGACATACATTATAGAAACGAAGAGTATATATGGGAGAACTCCCATTATATACTCTTGATAATTATATGTGTAATTTTTTATGTGAAAATAATAAATAATATTATATAAGAGAGAGAGACAGAGAGAGAGAGAGAGAGAGAGAGAGAGAGAGAGAGAGAGAGAGAGAGAGAGAGAGAGAGAATATATATATACTATAAGTTATAACTCCCCCTTATGACGTCTTGGCCGTGCGAGATAGCGTGGCTGACAACGAGCCTTGCAACCCACAAGCTCTCTACTGCCCAGCAGATACGTGCGGGAGTGTTGACACTCGTGGCCGCTGTCCGCTTAATGATCGTGTGTTTGTTACCCCTCCGCATTCTTGTTAAAGTTAAATGTGTTTTGTACCGTCCGGTACTGCCCCCTGTCCATTCTGAATTACGGGTGTTCTTAATCATGTAGCTAATGACTTCTGAGTTCATCGCCCGAACTGTTGTCAGGGTAATGTGTCGAATTTTCCCCTGTCTCCATCTTAATGCCAAAACGCCGTACTACAGATACGTGCGAGAGCACTGTTCATAGGCGGAGCCAGTAATTCTATTTCACGCGTCCTTCGCCGGCATCCCTGAGGAACGGGAGCAGCAGAATCCCCACGCGTCGCGTGTGTATAGACTCGACACTGACCGCTAACGTCATAGCGAGTTCTGGATAGAGTACCTATATGCGGTGGACCTGTCACCGACTTCCTAGCACTCACAGGGGGTTCTTCACGTTATTTTCGAGAGCGTATAACTACCAGAGTCGGATCGGTTCTTGAATTTAAAACCTTTAAAATCAGGTCGATTTTCAATAGTTCGGTTCTTTATGTATTACTCTGTCTGGTCAGGCGGAGCAAGAAGCAGCAAACGACGCGTGTCTGTCGTTCCTACACCATGCTCCGATTTTTGATGAAGTATGGGTACATTTCTCCGGAAATCCTAAACCGATTAGAACTAGATGACAGACGTGACTCCGCTGCGAAAAACTTGCTCACGATGTTTTTGCGTTTTCGGGAATTCGTGACGAGGATTTCTTGGACGGAATACCTTCATCCACAATCCATTTCTCATTTTCATTATGCGTGTAATCGACTTTTTCTCCCTTTTAATCTTTCCTGTCCTAAAACGTGAATTAGATCAAACACACGACATACGCAGGTATCGTCGGCGACATCGAACATCATTGTCTCATATTTAGAGCATCATCTAGCGAACCAATTGCTTATGTGACAGCCATTCTCGCGCGAGTTCCTCAATAGATCACTTCAGTGTGGTGTTAATCCATATCTACTTGTTTACCTGCATGCAGCCCGCGGGTCTATCGATCGCAGGCAGGAGGCGGCAGCAAGCACTGCAGACTCCTCTGAAACTAGATGGATAGCGCTGCGAATAAATTGGTTTCACAGAGGCGCCGAAACATCGGTTCACTGCCATCTCGCCTGCCGCTAGCGATCGTCAGGCAAGCAGTTGCCAGTTGTATACAAGCTTTATTGACATGCTCGATGCGGAGGCATCTCACCTCAACTCAGGTAGATAGGTCAAGCTTGATTGCCATGCTCCGTTAGGAAGCGTCCCAAATCTCGACCCCATTGCTTGTGCCCGGGCTTGTGTTGTGCTACGGGCTTAACATGCTACGGTGCTTAGGTTGAAGGAAGGTGTCTTAACATTTTAACTCATTTAATTGTAATTCATTTGTCACTCAACTCAGGTAGATAGGTCAAGCTTGATTGCCATGCTCCGTTAGGAAGCGTCCCAAATCTCGACCCCATTAGGTTGAAGGAAGGTGTCTCAACATTTTAACTCATTTTAATTGTAATTCATTTGTCACTCAACTCAGGTAGATAGGTCAAGCTTGATGCCCATGCCTCCGTTAAGGAAGCGTCCAAATCTCGACCCCCATTAAGCGTTGAAGGAGCGCTGTCACAACATTTTAACTCATTTTAATTGATCATTTTTGTCACTCAACTCGGTAGATAGTCAAGCTTTGATTTGCCATTGCATGCTCCGGTTGTAAGGAAGCGTCCCAATCTCGACCCCAATTAGGTTGAAGGAAGGCTGTCTCAACATTTTTAACTCATTTAATTGTAATTCATTTGTCACTAACTCCAGGTAGAATAGGTCAAGCTTGATTGCATCTCTATTAGGAAAGCATCCAAACTTCGACCCCATTAGGTTGCAGGAACATTAGGTTGCAGGAACATTAGGAAGGTGTCCGTCTCCTCGACATTCTAGCGCTGTCAGATGCATTAGCGGGTGTTTTGGCGGCGAGCCTCTCGTCTGTTACTGTTAGAACGTGTGTCGGCTGTCAGGCTGAGAGCGCGGCGCATAATGCAGGTGTGCGTGGTGCGTCACACACACGCGACTGTTGACCTCCGTAATGCCTAGCAATCTAGCTAATCCACAATCGTACGTGGCATCATTAGTCACATAAAGTAAAGTGTCACGACGCTTATTAATGGACCTGCCATGGCACATAAGAGAGCAAGGTTTCAATAGCAGCCTAGTAAGTATGTGCATCCGATATGTGTGTGTATATGTATATATATATATATATATTATATATTATCCAAGAGAGAGATAGAGAGAGATAGGAGAGAGACGGAGAGAGAGACGAGAGCGAGAGAGCGAGAGAGCGATGAGAGAGAGACGAGAGAGACGAGAGAGAGAGGAGGAGCGAGAGAGAAGAGAGAGCACGAGAGAGACGACCGAGACGAGACGGACGAGAGAGCGATGAGAGGAGACGAGAGAGAGAAAGAGAGAGAGAGAAACGAGAGAGAAGAGAGAGACCCTCGAGAGAGCACGCAGAAGAGGAGAGATCGACGAGAGAAGAGAGATAGAGAGAGAGAGAAGAGTCTACTTGACGAGGACGAGAGAGAGACCAGGGAGAGAGCCGAGCGAAGCAGAGCGAAGGGGAACGAATATGAGAAGAGAGAAAAGAAAGAAAACAGCATCCGCGATGATAACACGAATGTCCTGTGTTCCTGACGTCACGGCCCGACGACGAGGCGAGCTGCTCACGCCTACGTCCGCCTCTCGGCTCGCGAGAAGCAGACGACTCGTTCGCCACCTCATCGTAACCAAGGCGACCCTCGCTGCAGCTTCCCCACGCCTCTGGACGCGTGACGCCGAAAACAGCGGCATGCCGGTTTTCAATTTTACGTCGCCTGCTCTCTCCTCGCCTCTCTTCACGCCGTCACCCTTCCGTTGACGGTTACCGGCGCGTTGTGGGGCTTGGCGCGTTGGCTGCTTTAACTACGAACGTAACGATTCTAGACGTATGACGATCGCGGCGCACACGCCTGCATTAAACGGCTACGATCGCGTCTGCACCGTTTAGCATCGCACGTCCCGCACATACACGCACGCACGCACATACACGCACGCACGCACGCACGCACGCACATACAACACACGCCTCAGATGCGGACCGAGAGAGAAGCCCTGGATGCAGTGATGAAAGGAACACTCGCCCCGTCGCCCAAGGCGAGCAGTAATGACGTGTAGGTAGCCCAGAATCCTATCAGCAGGTAGCACAGAAGGGCTGTAGGGTTGTTTGCATAGGTTCATTATTTCATAATCAGTGGAATTCACTAGGGCCTTGAATTTTGCTACGCATTGCGCTAATTGCGAATGGGCTATTACTGAAGAAACTGGATTACTTACGCAAACTTGCTTAGTCCGCAACAATTTTTCTGACCAGCGAACGAGCAGTACAATTCGTAGCACCAACCCGAGTATATGCTTAACTTCAATATATGCTTTAAAAACTTGCTGTAAGAGTTCACCCCAACAACATATATATTCTTATAATCAGCATACATGCGTCTAAACGGGGACAGATGGTATGCGACCATTTAGGACCAAAAACAAATCCAAAACAATACAAAAAATTAACCCAAGAAATGTCAAATTTGTTATGAAATGTCCGCTCGGGTGAGCGCTATATTACCCACCTGACCTGGCATTCGCTGAATTTTCGCGGCTGTGGTTTTCTGTAGCTGTTGTTGTCAAATTACAGCAACCAATAACAATAACTGAATGATTAGCCTTCGAGGAGACACCCTCATTATAGGTATAAAAATCACGGTTAGCGGCTTAGAATTTAGAGTTAGGGTTTAGGGTTTAGCGCACATTGGTTTTATTTGGGACCATGTCTCTATCCTTGCCGGCCCCATTTTATGGCCCACAAAACATGTTACGCCAATTACATAAAAGGACGAGTCTGTTATTCCATGTCTTGTCCAGTCCTTGCTATCTTTTCTCTCTCCCCCCAACAGGTCACCCCAACACCATATATATTTTCAATCAGCATACATGCGTCTAAACAGAGGAATTGCTCCCGACCTGTCATTGGCAGGATTTCCATGATCAAATACAATTCGTCACGTTTCGTTTTACGGTCCATAGCCGGCTGAACTATGAGTAATTATATATTTAATAGTAATTATTTACTAATCAATTACTTTAATAAATATAATTATAAGTATAAATAATTATATATAATATTATTAATTATTATAATCAATTAGTATAATTATTATCAGCTATTCATTATACTAATATGTACTATCAAGTATATAGTATGTGACCTAAGATTAAGGCTAACACATGTCACTGCATGATGTGTCTATAATAGCTAGGCATCCAATCCTGTCATTGCAGATGGTTGCATGCATTCCACAATACAAATTCGTGAGTTTCGTTTCACCGCGTCATAGCGGTGACCTATGAGTAATTATATATTAATAGTAATTATATAAATAGTAATTATATAGTACTACGAGTATAGGTTAGTAACCTAACACATGCAAAACCATGCCTAATACATGCTAAACACATGCCACCATGAGTGTCTTATAAATTAAGCTATAATTTCTTAACATGGCTAACTTGAAAATTTTCCTTCGCTCCTATTATAGTTAGTACACGTTCCTTACCGGCTCATAGCATAATAGCCGGAAGTCGCGGGGTTTTTTATTATTCAATACACAGGTCGCGAGCAATTACTCTGTTTAGACGGCATGTATCAGCGATGACGCCGACAACCAGTTTTAGGCCCAAAAACAATTTGCCATACGCCAGGGGCTTGCCAGCGGGTCACCAGAGGTAATATTCTCAATCAGCATGACGGACGGACTATTTAGGCCCAAAAATAATTTGCACAAAAAAGGCCAAAATAGGGCCCCAAAAAAACAAACAACACAATTTTTCCCCAAAAAAAGGTACTAGCGCCAGAGAAAGTTAACAATCACAGCAAATCCTGCGCTCCACTATACACTGCAGCAGAAAAGTCAAGACGAATCCTAGCGCAGCAGAAAAGTAAATAGCAATCCTATACAGGGTTCTCCAAGAGCACTTATAGCCTGGCGGCCCGCCAGGCTATCGTCGAGCCCCGCCATCCTAAAATGCACCCGCCACTCTAAATATCATGCCGACCCATGCTAAAATTTGCCTAAAAAAATGCTAAAACTAGGACTGTAAAGGCAAGGGCCCCGCCATGCTATAATGAAAAAGCTTGCGCAGAACCCTGCTATAGCGCCCAACTATAGTCAGCGCTCAAAAATCAGCCAATCGCAATGAAATGCCGAAACGCAAGCATAGCAGAAACGCTTATGAAATAGCAGAAAAGCAGTAACCCAAAAATCCGGCGCATCGCGGGTAAGCCCAGCTGAGTAATTGTATAATAGACGCATTTCAGCGTCAATTTCCAAGAACACGAAAGATTTTCCTCACAGCGCCCCACAGGATGTGTTAATCCCACAGCGGCAGTAAAGCCCGGGAGCAGGGAGAAGCAGGCCACTTCAATATGCAAAACAGCTAGTACATGTACACGTGATTTCACTATACCTCAGCATGTAGATGAGATGTATATACACATGCGCGCACCCACACACACCCTGCCCCCACCCAACGCGCAGTTATAGACACACGCACGCACGCACACACACGCACCCACGCGCGCACGCAACTCACACACAGACCTGCCCCCACCAACGCGCAAGCTTTAAGACAACACGCACGCAGGCACACAACACGACACCCACGCGCGCGCACCCACACACACCTGCCCCCACAACGCGCAGTTATAGACACACGCACGCACGACCACACACACCTGCCCCCAACCAACGCGCAGTTATAGACACACGCAACGCACGCCACACACACGCACACCAGCAGCGCGCCACAGCACTCACACACAGCCTGCGCCCGACCCAACCGCGCAGTTATAGACACACTCACGCACGCACGCACACACACGCACCCACGCGCGCACGCACTCACACACACCTGCCCCCACCAACGCGCAGTTATAGACACACGCACGCACGCTACGCTCCACAACTGCACACACTCGCGCCGCGCACTCACACAGACCTCCTCACCAACGCGCAGTATAGACACAACGGTTCACGCACGCACGCACACGCACACACGCGCGCACTCACACACACCTGCCCCCACCACGCGCCAGTTATAGACACACGCACGCCACGCACACGCACGCACACCACGCGCGCAACTCACACCACCTTGCCCCCACCCAACGCGCATTATAGACACACGCACGCACACACACGCACCGCACGCGCGCACGCACATCACACACAGCCTGCCCCACCAACGCGCAGTTATAGACAGCACCACGCCACGCACACACACGCACTCACATCCACCCTGCCCTCCACCAACGCGCAGTTATAGACACCAATGCACGCACCCACGCGCGCACTCCACACACACCTGCCCCCACCAACGCGCAGCTTATAACGCACACGCACAGGCTACTCGCACGCACATCTACACACCACCCACGCGCCGCACGCACTCACACCAGGTCACCTGCCCCCAACCAACGCGCCAGTTATAGACACACGCACCATCACGCAACGCGACGCACACACACCACCACCCACCGCGCGCGGCACTCACACAACCTTGCCCCCACCAATACGCGCAGTTATAGACACAGGCGCGCCACCCACGCGCGCACTCACACACACCGCCCTCATCAACGCGCAGTTATAGACACACACACGCACACACCCACGCGCGCACTCACACACACCTGCCCCCCACCAACGCGCAGTTATAGATACACGCACGCGCACCCACGCGCGCACTCACACACACCTGCCACCAACACGCAGTTATAGACACAAGCACGCACGCACACACACGCACGCACGCACACACACGCACCTGCCCCCCACCAACGCGCAGTTATAGACACATGCGCGCACCCACGCGCGCACTCACACACACCTGCCCCCACCAACGCGCAGTTATAGACACATGCGCGCACCCACGCGCGCACTCACACACACCTGCCCCCACCAACGCGCAGTTATAGACACATGCACGCACGCACGCGCGCACTCACACACACCTGCCCCCACCAACGCGCAGTTATAGACACACGCACGCACGCACGCGCGCACTCACACACACCTGCCCCCACCAACGCGCAGTTATAGACACACGCACGCACGCACACACACACACACGCACACACGCGCGCGCGCACGCACACACAACGGATATGTGACACCCAGCGGAAACCCGTGAGCGCATCTGCTACATGCATGGAGAGCGAATTTGGTTCGTTCGACGTTTTGTTGTTCTCTAATGAAACGCCCCCGAGCACGAAGGTATAGCGTCGTGCTATAGCATCACGGCGACCGCCGCCTCTTCCTCCGTCTGCACTATTCTCACATCGCACTGCATCCATCCCGACAACGCCTCATTCACACACAGATATATATACAGAGTTATGCGAACCGAGTGCAACGCTCTTCCGCCCGAGATGCTCTCTATCAACGCACACTCAGGTGAGAGCCATTCTGCAGCATCAGTCATTTTCGGAGTGAAAGTTTCTACGATCAGTCGCATGAATTCGTGCGAAAATGAGCGGAGGTTGCTTGCGGGACGCTCGGCTTTGAGACGTCGTACGCGTCGATACGTATTCCAGTAAGTCCTACGTTATTCATATTCATCTGCGCGCAAATTCCACAGCGAGCTTCGTTAACGGCCGTCGAAACCTACTTCCGTCTCGGATTTGAACGGCCGTGCCCTGCGCATCTTACAGATTAAATTTCATCGGCAAAAATACACGAAAGCGCGTTGAAATTTAATATCCGCTGGGTAAATACACTCGACATTTCATATCTCCGCGAGTTTCGAAATCGATTTTTCGAGGTCGATTTCGGCTGCGAGGAAAATTAACTAAACGAAAACGATTTACCATATAAATCGAATTAATCTGAATAATTTCACCGACACTTTCACCGAAACACATGCACATTGGAAGGTTGTTTACGGCTGGTGTGTTCCCACACACAAATAACTGATACAGGAATAAGACAGCAATAGCATCGCTATAACCATTATAGGAATAGCATCGTTGTGAATATCATAGAAAAAAAACATCGCTATAAAAATCATAGGAATAAAGTTGCCGTAATATGACAGGAATAAAATAGCTATAAATATGATTGGAATACCATAACTATGAATATGATACAAATATCATCGCTGTAAACATTATAGGAATAACACCACTACGAATATCATCGCAGGAGTAACATTGCTGTGGATATCATACAAATACCACTGATATGAATAATATATATCATATATGAATAGTGTCCCTGTAGGTATCATAGGAGAAATATCGCCAAGAATATAATAAGACTTATTATATAGGAATATACATCTAGGAATAATTAATAGCGTCAATGTAAATATCACCGGAATAACATGCGTGAACATCAGCTGACGCCGCCACACAACAAATCCTATTGGCACATATATATATATTACATCTGCATCTCGTAGGAATTTCATCTCGCAGAGCTTTTATGCTATCAGAATAAAACCTCTTGGTCTCATCGGGTACTCATCTCGTGATTTATACACAGTCGATACAAACTCGGGAAAATCATATAGCGCTCACAGCAAACAACCAATGATGACCCGTTACGCCTGTCATTTTATGCCACACATACAACAGAAAGCAGCTAGTTCAAACGCTGTAATTAACCTTGTTTCCCACCTTTTTTAAATGTGCACCCTCGCTGTGAAGCCTGCAGCCAATAACTGCATCCTCCTCCTTCCTCCTCCCTCCAACCAAGTAAAACTGTATAAACAGGCCGCGCTAATTAGCCTCACTAATATGCAGCCCTGGAATAACGAACGAAAATATAGTTGGAAAGGTAAAAAATGGTAAAAAGTGGTAACACTGGTTAGGCGAGAAATTAAGCATTATAACTGGCCAACATGTTCTCGCAAAATGAAATCTGTCTGTGCGTCACAAAAATACGTGGCGTCATACAGCAAAAGTGTCCAGGCCAATTTCACATCGAAAGTGCTCTAATAAAGGACGCGGGAGGCGTATAGGGAAGCGATGGGGGTAGTGGCGAGATGGAAACATTGAGACTATGCCAGCGATCACAGACATCCTGTTTGCCAGTTGCTCTGCTAAAACATACGTGTACATCCACGCGCACGTACTAACTTACGCATTCACACACGCACGCGCGCATGAAATAGGTAGCAGCTACACGGCAGCCACTCGTATTCATAGCCAATCGAATTGCACTCATGCGATGTAAACCATAACGATCTATCTTCGTCAACAGTGTGCCACGTCCGTCTATAAGGTTCAATAGCCCAACAGCATCCATCGCAGTCCACTGATGGTATTCTCCTCCGTTACACACACGCAACACACACACACATAGTGGGTTTGCTTACCCGAACCACCACCAACACACCTACATCCACGCACACACACCCAACCGCACGTCCAAACACACGCACGCCTACCCTCACCCCACGACCACACATCCCATCCCTACCCACACCCACACATATACAAGAGAAGAGAGAAAAAGAAAAAGAAAACAGCATCGCCGATGAACACGAATGCTCTGTTGTTCTCTGACGTCACGGCCGACGACGAGGCGAGCTGCGTTCACGCCTACGTCACGCTCTCGGCTCGGAGAAGCAGACGACTCGGTTCCGCCACCTCATCGTAACCAAGGCGACCTCGCTGCAGCTTCCCCACGCTCTGACGCGTGACGCCGAAAAACCAGCGGCAGGTGTTCAATTTTACGTCGCCTCTCTCTCCTCCGCCTCTCTCACGCCGTCACCCTTCCGTGACGGTTACGGCGCGTTGTTTGCGCGGTTGGCTGCTAACATACGAACGTAGATTTCTAGACGTATGACGATCGCGGCGCACACGCCTGCATGAAACGCTGACGATCGCGTCTGCACGCGTTTACATGCACGTCCCGCACATACACGCACGCACGCACATACACGCACGCACGCACGCACGCACGCACATACACACACGCTCAGCATGCGGACCGAGAGAGAAGCCCTGGATGCAGTGATGAAAGGAACACTCGCCCCGTCGCCCAAGGCGAGCAGTAATGACGTTAGGTAGCAGAATCCTATCAGCAGGTAGCACAGAAGGGCTTAGGGGTTGTTTGCATAGGTTCATATTTCATAATCAGTGGAATCACTAGGGTTGAATTGCTACGCATGCGCTAATGTGAATGGTATTACTGAATAACTGGATTACTTACGAAACTTGCTTAGTCCGATACATTTTCTGACCACGAACGAGCAGTACCAATCGCTAGCACAAACGCGAGTATATGCTACTTCAATATATGCTTAAAACTGCTAGGAACTGCTAGTTCTTTCCTCAGAATACTTGCCACTGAGTCTTCATGTTCATCTCTTATATAAAGGGCGAGCCGTTTTTGTGTCTGTCTGTCTGTCTGTCTGTCTGTCTATCTTCTCCCCCCACGTAAGAGTTCACCCCCAACACCATATATATTCTTAATCAGCATACATGCGTCTAAACGGGACAGATGGTATGGACCATTTTAGACCAAAAACAAATCAAAACAATACAAAAAATACAAGAAATGTCAAATTTTAATAAATGTCCGCGCGGTGGCGCTATATACCCACCTACTGCATTCGCGAATTTTCGCGGTGTGGTTTTTGTAGCTGTGTTGTCAAATTACAGCAACAATAACAATAACTGAATTATTAGCTTCGAAGGAGACACCCCTCATATAGGTATAAAAATCAGGGTTAGGGTTAGGGTTAGGGTTAGAATTAGAGTTAGGGTTAGGGTTAAGGCACAATTGTTTATTGGGACCCAATGTTCTGCTATCCTTGGGCCCATTTTTATGGGCCAAAAAACATTTTTACCAATTACATAAAGGACGAGTCTGGTTTTTCTGTCTGTCAGTCCTTCTATCTTCCTCTCTCCCCTCACTAGGTCAACGCCAACACAATATATATTTTCAATCCACATTACATGCGTCTAAACAGATGAATTGCTCCGGCCGCTGTCCATTGCAGATTCCATGATCAAATACAATTTCGCACTTCGTGTTTACGTCATAGCGGTGACGGACTATGAGTAATTATATATTAATAGTAATTATCGAATAATATCTCATAAATATAATATAATCATAATAATTATATATAATATTATTTATTATATATAATATTATTAAATTTATATAGTATTCAATTATACTAATATTACTAATCAGTATATAGTAGTGACCTAAGATTAAGGCAACACATGTCACATGAGTGTCTATAATAGCTAGATCGCATCCTGTCCTTGCAGATGCAATGATCACCATACATTATTCGTGAGGTTTCGTTTCACCGGTCATAGCGGTGACCTATGAGTAATTATACTTATCATAGTAATGTATATAAATAGTAATTATATAGTACTACGAGTATAGTAGTGAACGCTAACACATGCCAACACACATGCTAAAGACAATGCTAACACATGCCACATGATGTGTCGATAATAGCTATAATTCTAACATGCTACTGAATCCTTGCGCTCCAGTATTAATAGTTTAGTACAAACGTTCCTACCGGTCATACGCATAATAGCGGAAGTCCGGCCGGTTTTTATTATTCAATCACAGGTCGGAGGCAATTCCCTCTGTTAGACGCATGTATCACATGACGCGATCAACCATTTTTAGGCCCAAAACAATGTTGCATCGCCAGGCATTGCAGGGGTCACCCATGAGGTATATCTCAATCCAGCATGACGTGACGAACTATTTTACGGCGAAAATAATTTGCACAAAAGGCCAAAAATAAGGGCAAAAAACACACAACATTCATTTCCGCCCAAAAAAAGTACTCAGCGCAGCAGAAAGTTAACAATCACAGCAATCCTAGCGCTCCACTATACACTGCAGGGGCAAGAAAAATTCAGACGATCCAGGCGGCAGGCAGAACAGTAAATAGGCAATTCCTATACAGGGTTCTCCAAGAAGCACTTATAGCCTGGCGGCGGCGCACAGCTATCGTCGAGCCCCGCCATCCTAAAAATGCACCCGCCACTGCTATAATACTGCATAGCCGCCATGCTAAATTTGCTAAAAAATACTAAAACGAGAGAAAAAAAAAAGAAAAAAAGAACCGAAAAAAAACTAGAGCTGTAATCAAGGCACCCCGCATGCTATTAATGAAAACGCTTGGAGAACCCTGCTATACTGCGTGGGCCCCAAACTATAGTTCAGGCTCAATCAGCGCAATCGCATGAATATGCCGAAACGCAAAGCCAATAGTCAGAAATCGGCAATGAATAGCAGAAAGGCGTAACGACCAAAAAATCCGGGCATCGCCGGTAGGCCCGCAGCTTAGTAAATGTATAATAGACAGCATTTCAGCGTCAATTTCGCAAATAACACGCAAAGATTTTCCTCACAGGCGACCAGGATGTGTTGAAGTCCCAGCAGCGGCCAGTAAAGGCCGCGGGAGAGGGAAACAGGCCACTTCAATATATGCAAAACCAGTAAGTACAGTGTACACGTGATTTCACATACCTGCAGCAGTGTAAATGAGATGTATAACACATGCGCTCGCACACCAACACACACCTGGCCCCCCACCAACGCCAGTTATTAGACGACAGCGCAACGCACGCACACACCGCACCCACCGCGCTACGCACTCAGCACACACCTGCCGCCCATCCATACGCCGCAGTTATAGACACAACGCACGCACGCACACACACGCACGCCACGCGCGCACCCACACACACCTCCCCCCCAACGCGCAGTTTAGACACACGCACGCACACAGCACACACACCTGCCCCCACCAACGGCAGTTATAGACCACACGCACGCACGCACACACACGCACCCACGCGCGCAACGCAGCTCAACACACACCGCCCCACGCAAACGCGCAGTTATAGACACACGCACGCACGCACAACACGCACCCACGCGCGC
>NW_014577237.1:222510-233398 GCF_000485595.1 Priapulus caudatus
AGAGAGATCCGGAAATACATGCGTGAACATCAGCTGACGCCGGCCGCCACAGCAACAAATCCTATTGGCACATATATATATTATTACATCTGCATCTCGTAGGATTTCATCTCGCAGAGCTTTTATGCTATCAGAATAAAACCTCTTGTCTCATCGGGTACTCATCTCGTGATTTATACACAGTCGATACAAACTCGGGAAAATCATATAGCGCTCACAGCAAAACAACCATATGATGACCCGTTACGCCTGTCTTTTATGCCACACATACAACAGAAAGCAGCTAGTCAAACGCTGTAATTAAACCTTGTTTCCCACCTTTTTAAATGTGCACACCTCGCTGTGAAGCCTGCAGCCAATAACTGCATCCTCTCCTCCTTCCTCCTCCCTCCAAACCAAGTAAAACTGTATAAAACAGGCCGCGCTAATTAGGCCCACTAATATGCGCCCCTGGAATAACGAACGAAAATATAGTTGGAAGGTAAAAACATGGTAAAAAGTGGTAACACTGGTTAGGCGAGAAATTAAGCATTATAACTGCCAACATGTTCTCGCAAATGAAATCTGTCTGTGCGTCACAAAAATACGTGGCGTCATAACAGCAAAAGTGTCCAGGCCAATTTCACATCGAAGTGCTCTAAATTCTAATAAAGGACGCGGGAGGGGTATATGGGAAGCGATGGGGGTAGTGGCGAGATGGAAACATTGAGACTATGCCAGCGATCACAGAACATCCTGTTTGCCAGTTGCTCTGCTAATACATACGTGTACATCCACGCGCACGTACTAACATTACGCATTCACACACGCACGCGCGCATGAAATAGGTAGCAGCTACAACGCAGCCACTCGTATTCATAGCCAATTCGAATTGCGACTCATGCGATGTAAACCATAACGAATCTATCTTCGTCAACAGTGTGCCACGTCCGTCTATAAGGTTCAATAGCCCAACAGCATCCATCGCAGTCCACGATTGGTATTCTCCTCCGTTACACACACACAACCACACACGCAACACACACACACATAGTGGGTTTTGCTTACGCCGAACCACACCACACACCTACATCCACGCCACTACACACCCCAACCGCACGTCCAAACACCACGCACGCCTACCCTCACCCCACGACCACACATCCATCCCTACCCACACCCACACATATACACCAAAAAAGCTGTGCCCACTCACCCATATACGCTCTGCCACCAAACCTGCCCCCCCCCGCAACCAAACCAATCACCTTAACAACCTCCCACCCACCCGCGGGTGCGAACACAAGTGCAGCTAATTTGAATTCGCTACAAAATACAACACTGGCTGACCGGAGAGCGTTCGTTCATTGATCACGGCTGCGCAAGCCGCCGCCTTCCCACACTACCTCACCACCCCCTAACTCTACGATCAATGACGAAGCGAACAGCCGCGTTGCCCACGCAGTGTTTTGCCACTCTAGGCTGCCTACTCTCTCAGGCTGCCTTAAAACTAACCCAATCAGTGGCGCGCGCGCGTCACATACGCCGGCTGCCCCTATAATAATAGGGTCAATGAAATCCCATCAGTGCGACTATCTGACGTCGACGACGTCGCTGTTGTTGACAAGCAGCCGACGGCGGTAACTCTACGCATGCGCGCCATTCCGGCGACATCCCGCGACGACGCTGCATGACGACAAGCGTCCACAATAGAAATAGATAAATAGAGCCTATATATAATAGAAATAGATAAATAGAGTCCATAATAGAAAGAGATAAATAGAGTCCTTAATAGAAAGAGATAAATAGAGTCCATAATAGAAAGAGATAAATAGTCTATAATAGAAAGAGATAAATAGAGTCCATAATAGAAAGAGATAAATAGTCTATAATAGAAAGAGATAAATAGAGTCCATAATAGCGTCCATAATAGAAAGAGATAAATAGAGTCCATAATAGAAATAAATAAATAGAGGCCATAATAAAGTCCATAATAGAAAAAGATAAATAGAGTCCATAATAGAAATAAATAAATAGAGGCCATAATAGAGTCCATAATAGAAAGATATAAATATAGTCAATATTAGTCAGTCCATAATAGAAAGAGATAAATAAAGTCCATAATAGAAAAAGATAAATAGAGTCCATAATAGAGTCCATAATAGAAATAGATAAATAAAGTCCATAATAAAGTCCATTTTTAGCTCACCTTGACATCGTCAAGCTGAGCTATTGCCATGGGTCGTCGTCCGTCGTACGTCCGTCCGTCCGTCAACATTTGGCTACGGTCAACAATAACTCAGGAACCGTTTGACCCACATGTTTGAAATTGGGCATAGTTGTTACTGCTATGCTCCCATATTAAACGTCCTATTTTGGAGCACGCCAGTCGACGTACTTTCGAGCCACGTCAATTTTTTGGCAAAAATGGGAATTGCCATTAGTCAGTTGAGGTTCAACGGATTTTGCTCATTTTTGGTATGTGAATGAATAAGGGCTAGGGGTTTTGATATTTAAAAATAATATTAAAAGGTAATTATATAGCATATTATATAGACACGCAGATAACAAACAGTCTGTGGTGTCACACTCGTCTGGTTCGTTTTACAAGATTTCATTGACAATATCTTTAATGCAAAATTCCTGCTATGAACATATTATGATTTATACTATTATATTAATATTATTATTATTATTATGATATGATTTATGCTAAGAAACATCAAAGTGGGTATAGCGCCATCTACCGTCACAAATTGTGATTCATTTTGGTTTATAAATTATTTATAATTATATATAATATTATTTATTATTTTCACATAAAAAATTACACATATATTATCAAGAGTATATAAGTGGAGTTCTTCGTCTCCCATATATACTCTTCGTTTCTATAATGTACGTCGATGGTTGCTCAATTAAAACTGACTTCTTCTCACTCATTTGTGTGCTTTTTTGTGGTGAGCTACAGTGTCATTGACACTTTCATCTATTATGGACTCTTGATGACGAACATCGGCACCTATCGCTCACCCTCTTCTCCCCTTCTCCCTCTTCTCACCCTCTCCCTCTTCTTCCCTTCTCCCTCTTCTCTCCCTCTGCCTCTTACTTGCAGGTTTTGCGTAATTAGCTTTAGTGGATAGTATGTAAGCGGTGGGCATCAGCGTGACTTACTGGCTTCTCTCTCTCTCTCTCTCTCTCTCTCCCTCTCTCTCTCAGACACTGTCTCTCCCTCTCTCTCTCGCTCGCGGTTTTTCTCTCCATACTTTTTCCTGTCACTGCTTCTCCCTCCCCCCCCCCTGTCTCAGGTTAAATACGAGCAGCGCGCGCAACCGATATTATAGGCTATGATGATATTATGAGATGCCAACCCTGATCATTGAGATAGTAATGATTTGTTTTGACTACCGAAGGCAATCACAGCAAACGCCTAAGACGTTTGGGGTGGTGGGTTAAGGGAGGGTGGTGTCCCCCCTCCCTTTAAGGGGGGGTCTGGGGGTCCTCCCCCAAGATTTAAAAAAGATGGAAGCCATTTGGTGCATCCTGGAGCCATCTGGGCATTGATTTGAATCCTTTCAAACTGAACAATTTTCCTCCACAAAATACAAATATTCACCGAAAATACAGTTTTCGTGCGTTTGGCTTTCGATTTGATTGTTGTTGTTGAAAAATCGGATGGTCTTTTCCTCAACGCCATGTTCAAACTCAAATTGTTTCCAGTAAAATAAAGGACATTTTCTACGGCCGAGGATTGGCTTACACACACAGTGAGGTCATTTTCGTGGCTGTTGATTGGCTGTTGAACAACGACTGTGCGGAGAAATCTGTCGAGTACTGTATACGCCATATTTTTCGCGTACAGATATTTTCGCGAATTCAGACTTGACGGACAATTTCGCGGTCGGTGAATTATGAATCACTCGGTATGACCTATTCGCTTGTTGTTAATTTCGCGGTTGAGGACGCGTTCGCGAAATTCGCGAAAATTAAACCACCGCGAAACATACAGCGTATACAGTAAATTCACGCGAGCGTTTCTTCATACGGTGATGATGTAGGCCCCTACTAGAAACTTGTACGTGAGTACATCTCTGTCGGCAAATTGGTTATACTCGCTGCCCGTTCACGGTTCGATTTCATCGATCAAGATAAACAAATGGAATTCTCATTAGCCGTGAAACGAACTCGTGCACGATGTTGATATACGATCCATCTGGAGCTCCACGGGTTGAACCATGGGAACTTGACTCTGTGGTATATACGCAGTATATATACGCACTATACGCATATTTGATTTGTGCGGCACATCACACGACGCGAGCAGCTGATGCCTACTTCAGTTTTATGAACATGCAAAATTATTTATAACGAGAACTGCCAGCCATTATAATCGCGGCCAATGCAATAAACTCCAAGTTATGCACCAACACATACATGCACACACGACAGAAAACACTCTAAGAGGTACTAGGCAAAGAAAAATATGCAAGCGCAGCAGAGTACAGACAAAATTCGCAATATTAGATGCAAAATGTTATTTGGTAATTGAACCTACAGTGCAGCTAACGTTACATATTGGAACAGCAGCACTAGCCTGCAGCACAAGCTACAGGATGAGAGGGATCTTCTTGGAAATAGTTTGTCGGACACAGGCTGGTTTCCTCAGTTCTGCGCACAAGGAATTCCCAAACATGAAATCGTATGCAACAGCAGCCAAGATGGCGGTCGCCCGGGAAATACGGCTACCAAGATAATGCAGCAGGACACACGAGCCAAGAAACCTCATCAACAGTTCCCTCAAACACCCCCATATCTACATACGAACAAAGCTGTGTGCCACCAGTCGACACTGACAAGCAATAGATTGAACTTAAACAGCTCTACTCCTACAGGAACATCGAAAAAAACAGAAAATGGCCGACTGAGACTTCGCGACCGCGAGTTTTATCCCGCGTGAAACACCCTAAACATGAAATGCAAAAAAAATATGCGAAAACTTTTCCCATCTTGGTTTACACATGCTAGTGACACGATGTCTTTGATTCCCCACCTTCCTGTGTGAATCTGCCACGCATAAGCTCATGCAACGACGAGGAAGACTGGCGGTATTAAGCCGGTAGTATATCCGCCATATAAAATCGCGTGCGTGCAAAAACACCGAGAATTGCGCGCAGCAACCTTTTTTTACGTGAGACGAAGTGAAGTGTATTGCATCCGAGTGCCGATTCTGCGAATCTAATTTCCCGTCAGAGCAGCTTTTAAACTGCGAAGGTAAAACTCGCAAGCGAAACCCTCGCGATGTATATAATGTCGGCTGCACGTGTGGTTTTAATCCCGGCGATGCGATCACTGTAAGTTACGTACGCGTTCAACCGGCTTACAATAACACCGTCGCAGTGTAGCGCAAATAAAGGGGGCGTGTCCGTCCCACTCCCTCCATCTTATAAGTGTTCGACACCCTAACAGCCAATAGGGGACGACTATGCTGAAGAAGCAACCAGTATCTGTATATTTTTATTCGTTCTCTCACCTCGATAATAGCGGCCATGTTAATTATGTTTACGGCTGAAAATAATGAGCTCGTCCTTCCTCATTCCCCTCCTATTTAGATATGTTTATGTCATCTTCTCCACGCATTGAGTGCAGTGGAGTTATAAGGAATGTTATAGTGTAACACGTAACTGAGTTTATTACCTCGGCCAGGGGCTTGGCGGAGGTTATGTTTTCACCAGCGTGTGTTTGAGTGTTGGTTTGTGGGTTTGTGGGTTTGTGGGTTTGTGTACGCTCGCTGATTGGCTGATTGGCCCGCCACCGCCGCCGCCGCCGCGCCAGAACTGCCTGTATCATACAGGTTAAGCCTAACTGAAAAAGTTATGGACGGATTGTCATAAAATTTTCAGGATACGTCAGAAATTGGCTAACTTAGAATTGATGAGATTTTGGTGGTGATCCAGATCCAATCAATTAATTAAAGGGACAGTAGCCTCTAGGATTTTACTGCATACAACTGTACTTACTGTATAACAAATCGTCTATACCCACATGTATTTGTCACCAGATACTTAATTAATTATATACATATCAACGCTACGAAATTTGAACGGCGCCATGACACCCGCGACCGTGCTGCCACCCTGAAAAAGTTGCGTATTTGCACGCAGCTGATGAATCTACCCCCAGGTCGTTGACCCATAGGTATCTATATACTGACACTAAACTATAAATACTATAATAATAATATACTAACTATAATACTAACAGTATATACTAAACTAATGTTAGTATATAGATATCTATGGTTGGCCAAGCAGCTCAGCTGGTAGCCGGTAGGGGCATTCGTTCAGGGAAAGGCCGATCGCCGATAGTTTGGTCTCGTATCTCTCCTTTGCCTCATGAAATGTGGAAGATTATCCATAATTCACGTAGTCAATACATCTAGTATGATCTACTCATATTACACTACTCGAAAAATTACAAAATAGATATTAAATAGCCAAACTACGTCCGTATTCTAAGCAGTACTAACTATCGCAGCAGCTGATTCGCGCTATTGTTTTCATCGCCCCCGGCTCACCGGATGTATTGCTAGGGGGAAGTGACGTCACTCCGCCCCACCGTGATAACCTTTGAAAGTCCTTGACAATCTGGTGAATGCGAGTGTAAAAAACGTGTCGATAGTGTAAATGATCTTGCTACTTGTATTAATATTTGTAGGTTGTTGTGCTAATTGTTTTAATTTTTATGGAGTGACTAAAGGTGCAAACATGTAGCAGTGAATACCCTAATTAATAATAACTAACTAATAAAAATTGTGCGTCAATAAGAGTACGCAGATGAACAAATAAAATCACTGGATAAACTCTAATCATGAACATTCTAGCATTTTCCTACCTTCGCGTTCACCAACTACCATTGCCCTTTCTCAAGTCTCCATACTCATCAAAAAGACAGAATGGCACGGGGGCAAGCTCATAGCTGAACAATTGCTGCAAATCAATTTGTCTCTTCTGACTTACAACAAGCATGCGGGCATAAAGGTTCTCCATGTCGTACACTTTTTTGTCACCCACCTTCACACTTTTCTTGGTTGTTTCCATTGTGGTGATTCCTTTCTTTAAAGGCTCGTGAAATCCAGCTGGTAGTTTAGCTCTAAAGTTAGAAACCATTGTCTCCCCAATAGCAACAGCATCGTGCACATTCACTTTTTCGGAAGCTACATGTCCATTGACGATGTTTACTACTCTATCAGTTTCACACTTCAGTGGATGTTGATGCTCTTGTAGTTCGTCTCTTATCTTTTGCCTGTCATTAGCATCAAGCTTCCGTCGTGCTCTGCCTTCTTCTTTGTGTTTGTCCCCTGTGTTTTTATTTACATCTTCTGGGAACATGGTGTCCATGGACATAGAAACCATGTTGCAGATGGGATAGGATAGTATCCAGCCCGCTACTTGGTCAGCTGACAGGGTCAACCCTACAAGACCACCCTTTGCTTTCCCATATCTAATATACGTCTGTTCTCCAAACTGATCGCTGAAGACTGAATTCCAGACACCTTGCTTGTGTCGACAAACATGCTCGCCTCGAAGAAACATTGCCTTTGCATCACATGGAAGTGTGAACTCCATTTCCATCAGGTACCAGACAGCATATCTGACATAATTCCAGTGTGCAGTGGCAAAGAAGTAACAAAGCATTTGTTTGACACAGTAACAGTGTAAGTGCCAATCTCCTTCTCTCTCTGCACGTACGAACATGTGGGCAATCATTACTGGCTTGATGAGGCAATCAACCATAGACGACGCGGTTGGCGTACTCCTGACTTGCTCTAAGTACATTTGCAGGGATTCCACAGTGACATCTCCATCAAGAATGAAATCGTATAGAATGGCTGTCACAACCATACGTAACCCCCTCATGGCTTTAGGCCATGCTTTCCCGTTCAACATATTGTTCACACCACCGAATGCAGACTTGAGGAGGTATTCCAGCCCAGACCCTTTCATAAGCATACCAATGCAGCTGATAAAGGACATCAACAAGTGCATACCTCCTGGGCGTACTACCAGGTTTTGCCATCTATCTGGCTGCGCCCATCTGATCTGCATAACGACTTTTAAAGCTGCATATCGGCAACCAAATGGGTAAAAGTGCTTCCATGTTGTTGGATGAATCGTTTGTGTTCAACATCGTTGTTAAGACAGTGTCTGTGTGAGCAGGTGGTGCATCTATCAGTGGCCCGAATATGTACTTGGTGGGCGTTTAGGTAAGGTTTTCTGCTCTGCCAAGCTTGACATGTGTCCTGACCACTCTACTGCAGATTTCCCTCGTGTTCATTTTTATCACTGTGCTTAGCCATGCTACATCAGACTCCAGAGCTGATGCTACACTCTTCGCTTGACTTACAATATCTTCCAGTGGTGGGCCAACGTGAACGTCAATCACTGGAGGTATAGGTTTCTTTGGGCCCTGGTAATGCTTCATTGCACTGCTGCAGCTCCCCTAACTTCAGATTTTTCATGTCCAACTGTTTATTCTTGGTATAATCATAATAGGGGCAGCTTCAGGCTTTGTCAGTGAAGTGGCAGCAGTAGTGGACGGTTGTTGCATGAACTGAGATGCCATTGCATGTGTTTCACGCATACCATTAGGAGTACAGATATCAGGTCGTAATTATCAACCATGCACTCACGTGACCACTTACATCTGAGAAACCTCTTGCAGGTAAGTCTTTCTCTCCAATGTATTTGCCTACTGACTTTCTGAATCGCAACACTTCATCATATGTGACTGTATATCCATACTCATGTAAGAGGGCAACTGCTTCTTTGATCCAAATCTATGATGCACTTTCATTGCCAGTCCAAGTGTTGTTTGGTTTGAGGCATGTGTAATGGTTATATTGAATGGACTGAGCAAGGCTCAATGCTTCTTTTGTGACTTCACCATTGGACACTAGATTGCTGACTAGCGACAGCAGTGATGTGCTAGTGTAAGCTATAGCTTTTTCTAGTGTGAACTGGCTTAAATCATAATCACTTGGCTTTGGTATTGCTTTTGCTTCTGAAATTATTTTCCGTGACACCTGCTCTACTTCAGACTCATCTCGTCAGTGACCTGTACATACTGAGATCATCGGAGCATATTGTCTAAAGCACAAAAGACTGGCGCAGCCCTCATTCTCATGATGAGCAGGTTACTACCAAAATGATTGGTCAGCTTTACAAAGGAGTTGTCTACGAGAAATCTTGACTGTTGTAAAGTACTGTCTGCTGCCTTCACATATATATCATGAAGTTCTAAAGATGTCCACATCCGTCTGAGGTCGTTGCTCATCAAGTTGATGACATGTGAGAGTGAAGAATCACTGATCTTTAAAGTAACGTCATCACGTCTCTGTGCAGCAACAGTATTCCGTTGATCATGAAGGCACTATAACAGTCTTTGTGATACTGGGCATCTGCTGCATGTAAGTCAGAGTGCGCTCCAAGGATTCGAATACTTACTTCGTCAGCATGCTCATCTCTCCTTTCTTGACACTTCTGAAGAATTTGCTCTTTAAATGATTTCTGGCCTGATGGGGAAACTGTTCGACACTGAAAGACTCACGCCATCTGCCTGGATGCTTGCTCTCACGTGGCAGGCATTTCTACCACCCAGAAAATGCACTGTAGTTTGAAGTCAAATGAAGACAGTGCTGACCGTCGCTTACAAGCTGGTTGCCTGCTGGCTGGATAATCACAGTGTCCATGTTTTTGTCTCAACCGTTCTATATGCTGAGAAGAAGTATATGTTGATACACAGGATTTGTGGCATTTTATAGTTAGGTTCGGCTCAACTGTAAGCTGACGTTCCAGGTCATGATGGATAAACATCCACCCCGATCCTTGCTCGCAGCAATAATGTTTGTGATTCTTGAGGCACCAGCAATGATTATCTTTTCAGTCTTACTGCACTTAAACAAACAACAGTCTTCCATTTTGGATAAATATTAACACTGTAACTTAGCAACAAATTAAGGACTGCCATCTATTGATAAAAATTATCAATATTTTATTTTAATATGCCATAAGTTTTTGTCTTTGTTGGGCTACTTAACCATAGTAAGACATGTATGTACGCAGACCTGAACTGTTATTTTTCAAGACTGTACATGTAGATTCATAGTTATTGGCTTACCATTATGGTTATTGCTGTTACCAAATTAGTCTTGAGCATACTAAACAATTTAGTTTGCTCAAGACTACTTTAACGCGGAATGATTTTATAATATATGTGTAATAAATTGACAAGCTATGGCTTCGCTGATGGTTTGTGACGGCCATTTTGATTTCTTGGCTTCTGATGGTCGTATGTTGTAGGTGTAATTAGTCTAGGATTGTGCATGAGTGTTTACTAAACAAAACAATACCAAATATATTAAGATTGACCGAATATTGCAGAAGTTATTGCAAGTTTAGCGTGCCTACCCCCTTAATTTATACGCACTCAGATGGGAAAATATACGATGTGCATTTTTTGTGATAAAAAAAATTGCCCAAGGGTGCCAAAGTGGCACCCGGTGGATTCTGGTTCAAGATAGTCTAAAGATCAGGAAACCACAAAAAAACCTTGTATATACCCGATTGCAACGTTCAGTCAAATTTCCCTACTCGGCAACTGGACTATGAGAAGTTGCGCAAAACCACTTTCCAGCCAAGGGCTACAGACCGAGGGTATTTCTTATTTATTCATTTAAAAGCAAAAGGATTGTAATATCTTATAAACGACATATAGTTTCAGTTATAATATGGATAAATTTGCCCTAAAATGAATATCGTTCGGTTAAATAGCATTTAGTATAAATATAATTGCACTTTTGTGATTAGCCCTCGGTCATTTACCTGCAAAATAAAAATGCAAATATGGGGCG
>NW_014577237.1:233423-241880 GCF_000485595.1 Priapulus caudatus
CCACGAACGGGCCTTCGTATTTGCATTTTATTTTGCAGTTAATGACCGAGGCTAATCACAAAAGTGCAATTATATTTATACCTAAATGCTATTTAACGAACGATATTCATTTTAGTGGACAAATTTATCCATAATTATAACTGACACACTATCAGTTGCAGTTCCTATGCAGGACACCGGAGATCGAGTGGTGACAATCGCCTCTCTGATTGGGTTTAAAATGTATAAGACCTAATAGACACTCCTTGTCTGTAGCGATGTTCTCGGAAAGTGCGTTTGTGCCGCATACTTATCAGATTTTCGATGCCGCAAATTATTGTGAGTGCGACTCACCTCCGTCGCTTGTTAATATCAATATCTGTTAGTCTTGATTAGGTTCTTAAGAACTAATTTTAAAAAACTATATTTCTAGAATGGTGATTGAACCATGAAACTTTTTGTGATATGATAAGTGGAACTCTTCCGTAGATCTACCTAAACTAACAATGTACTGGCACAAGTTAACTCCCGCTGAGAAAACTATTAGGTTCAACAAAACGTACTCTATTAAACATATGGCACTTTATGGAGTCTTAGCTATTATCACTGACGGAAAATATTAATTTACTTATACTACTAATATGGTACTCTTTTTCTCTCTTTCTACTCTCTTTTGCCAGGTACAACTTCTAGAATTTCCCGTTTTTACTCATTCTACCACTCAGTGGCTTGGTAGTGCTCTCTGACACCACGCTCATAATTCCTAAGATAACTGTAACTGACGTTAAGCTGCGCTGCGTGTTTCCCCATTGTCACTCTTAAGCAGTAAGATGATACACAAAGTACAACGTGGTGTGACGCAATCGGCAGATTGTTTGATGTTGTGCTTGGAGCACGTACAGCGTGCAGTGGTGCGCTGCAGTGTCACGTACGTACACGTATGCAGTTGCGTAGGTCGTGTGCCGTGTATGAGTAGGTAACTGGACAGCCAGCATTTGCACTTTTGGCGGGGTTCCTTCAAGCCCAGCGTGCACTACTCGCCGGCCAACGCATCATTTCGAAAAGGGAGGTCCGGGCCAAGCCAAGCTTTCACCGATAATTTCAACATGGAAAATTAATCAAGAGCTGATAATTTGACTGGTGCAATAAAATTATTTAATTATTGAATTTGGAACTTGATCTTGGGGAATCACGTCATAGCAACACGACCCAGTTGGAGTTAGGCCGCAGTGTTAGTTAGTTGATGGATTAATTTTTCCTGTTCTGATGGCTGTTGGTTGGTGGAATGATAACATAACATGTGCGATGCGTGCGTTCACGGAACGTATGGCCACGTACACGTGATTGTGCTGTGCGGTGCACTTGTGCCACGCTGTATAGCGTTCCGCTGGCGTGTGCCGAAACGGGTGTCAATGGTGCATCCGTGCGAAGTTGTATTGTGCGCACGGTCATTGGCTTTCCCCACCTGCTCTATATCCAATTTTGGTACACGTTGCCGTGTTGTTCTGCAGCTCGCGAGTCTGGATGTACGTAAGCATGGGCGCGGCCGGTGCGTGTCGGTGCCATGTTGGCACGGCGTGCGGCGCGGTAGAGCTCAGTGGAGGTGCGTATACTTCAAAGTGGGTTGCAGAGAGGAGCATTGAATTGGGCCATTTCAGGGGAAAATCTATCGTATTTACTCGATTAATATAATCGTCCGTGCTCTGGGTGCATACGTGCCCCACAAAGTAGGTGTGCACGCTGACGACGTAGCCGTTGAACGAGTAGACGTTGTAGTGCTATATCGATGAGGACGGCCGTCGTTTTGTCGTGAGGGTGTGAGTGACAAAGTATCACACCGTTGTTTCTGCGTGTGTTTTTATTGTGTCACCAAACGTGATGATTAGTCGCACATTTGTTCACTACATGTCTGTACATTGTGTATTGGAAGACGTCTTTGCGCTAAGCGGGTTGTCGTGCGCACGTACACGTCACGTGCGTTGTGCAAATACGCAACTTTTTCAGGGTGGCAGCACGGTCGCGGGTGTCATGGCGCCGTTCAAATTTCGTAGCGTTGATGAGTATCTGGTGACAAATACATGTGGGTATAGACGATTTGTTATACAGTAAGTACAGTTGTATGCAGTAAAATCCTAGAGGCTACTGTCCCTTTAAACACGGCATGTAAAAGATTACTAGTTTCTGCCCGAATTCTATGTCATTTTGACTATGCAAGCAGTATATGGTACAGCAGTCTCACAAAGTGCACAAGGGCTAAGCTGCAAGTGTGTCAAAATAAAGCCATTAGATGTGTTCTCAACCTAGGTACTAGAGCACACATAGGTGCTAGAGTTCAAGGCTGTAAATTGGGTACCTGTAGAGTTCAGGGTAATGCAACTGAAGGTCAATAGGGTTTTTAACATATGGAAGTCGTCATGGAAGTCAAAGTCCACATTTTCTCTAATGATAAATCCATATAAATACCCCCGCCAAAGTCGTCATTTACAAGCCGTCATTATGTACAAGTCATCACCCTCCCATGTAATACAAACAACAGTAAAATCCTATCCGTATATATATCCTGTCTGAGTGGGAATGGAGGCAGTTTCTTCGAGAGGAACAAAATCCTCGATGACATCGAGCCCTTCAGGATCCTCAAACTGAAGACATTTGGTGCATGTTTTCTTCAAGTCGGTGTCCTTGTGAGTCGTGACGCTTGTATCATTTTAAACTGTGTTCTACTCTCTGTTGACTGTTGGGTCGGTGGGGGAAAATTGATGGGAGATAATCTGGATGTAGAGAATCTTTCGATGGTCGTTCTATAAAAAATGAAAGAAAGGTTTTTGTAAATTATCTCTGCAAAGGACTATATTTTATTATTTATTGCCATGAAAAAAAATAATTCCAAAATTTTAAATATTCATAGTTTTTCGTTACCCTTATCTACACCATGTACACTATAATCTTTTACTTAAGCATTCAGATCTACTTGCTTCATTTCTTCACGCTCAGCTAGAATTATTCGATTTTCTGTTTTCTGGTAGCAATGACGGCTCTACTATAAATTTATACTAATTTATTGGTCTAGTACTAGTAGTAGTAATTCAGTCTAGACTGAAGCTTGGAAATGGGATCTCTGCAAGTGCAATTTTGATTCCCAAACTGTTTTAAAATTATCTGATTCTAAGAGTAAGAAACAGAAACCGAAATGAATCTTACCGTGGCTGCGACAAAGTAGTCAGAACAAACGGTCCTTGACCCGGTGGGACTCCAGTGGAAGCCGTCTTCGTTCTCCTGACTAATTGCTGTTAGCCATCTGTCTCTCCTCTCGGGCTACGGCAGCTCAAAGAATGAGCGTTTTTTGTCACTTGAAAGACTGTGATTTGCGGCATCCAAACACCACATAATGCCTTGGCACTATGCGCTGCGTGCATTGATCAGTGCATTACTATGGTTTGTTTTCATCGGCTCCAATCTACATCCGGTCAAATAGTCAAAAGTTCCCGGATGTCCGCCCCCACCTATTCACGTGCATTACACAAGTACAGGGAGAGATTTGCTAGAGGCAGTGGCAGTGAATTAAATTACACGGCGTAGATCCACACTGTTGGCTATACACGTAATTGGACCAGCAATCGTCTGCGCTATCCGCAGAAATCGTAATAATGCGATGACGTACAAGCTAAATGCGAGCACAATCTGTACATATATGCACCGCAATGGGTCTCAATCGCGGTAATATGCCGCAGACTCTCCGCCACCCCCCAATCCGCACAGCCGCATCCGCTCCAGAGCGAGAGAGAGAGAGAGAGAGAGAGAGAGAGAGAGAGAGAGAGAGAGAGAGAGAGAGAGAGAGAGAGAGAGAGAGAGAGAGAGAGAGAGAGAGAATCTCCTACACGTTTCCGTCGGTATTGGCCTTTCTGACCGCTCACATGTTTCCTTCGCTAACGTTCAGCTGACACTGGCCGTTTGGCGTTGATAATGGCCGATCTATCACCTGCTAAACAAGACAGACGGTGTCGGCAGGGGAAAAGTATCTGTCACGATTGGCCGCGAAACGCTATCACAACGGCGTTAAGGAGGCGTACAACAGTAAGCCTCCGCAAATTGTTCACCATTGCACTATTTCGTCTCTAGAAAAGGCCCTTTTTGGCATTTTTTTACGCCAAAATTCGGCAATAGAGTGCAATAATTTGCATTATGCACGCAAGTTAGATGTCTCGTGGACGTCTAGAAAGCATTAGAAGTAAAATTGGTCTTGTTGTGTTGTTGTGTCATTCCGTCAGGTGGCGTAGCCACAGCGACCCGTTGGGCATTTTTGTGTTTGAAATGTGTTCAGACAACTTTGCAGAAATTCGCATCATAGAGCTGGCAAAAGTTTCGAGCGGAGCATAGAGCACGAATCTGTAGTTATTTAACATGAATAAAGTGTATGTTGTGTAAGCGCAGTACAGTGCGAGTATTTTTAATTAATTTCTGTTCGATGCTTATTCAGGCCTGCTGTCTATGGACGCCCTTTACTGTTGTTCACCACTTTAAGTGACGGAGAGGAACGCCGACGACGGCCTCCCCGCGCAAATCTGTTACGGCGGGGAGGCAGGGGCAGACCCGAAGCTAACATACACAGCCATCGCAGATTCCCCGCGCAGCAGCAGCAACATCCGACTCCCACACGCGCTCGCTCGCACGCAGATGGCGCACGTGGCAACAGTGTGTGTCGTCGCAGCAGCTTTACGAGAAATGTTCGCGAACAAGCCTGAATGAGAGCAGGGGATCTAATTCGTCTAGAATACGGATGTTGTAGACGTGGACGGATCACCGCGCAGGCTCTTAAAAGGGGGCTCTGCATGGCTACTGTACTAAACATAAAAGTGCAGCCGACGAGAGTGATTGCACGGTACTTGTTGATATGGAATGACTTAATCGTCTACTTGTGCCACTCATAGACAGTGTATGACGACATACCACATTATGCCTCAAGGCTCTATTTTTATAGAGTAATATTCCATAAACAAAACAAATGTTTTAGACAACAGTTTCTACTCTTATTTTTTACTGCTCACAAGTTCCTGACCTTTTTCACATGCATGTATGCAGAATTTTTTTTTCAATCCCAAAATTTACCTAAGTGTAATCGGCATTCTTCCTTAATCATGTATAATGTATTACCGTATATGATCACGTAATAACCGCGGGCGCCTATATAAGCTGCACCTCAATTTGAATCGAGTAACCAAGTATTGCGCCTAGTTCAGGTATAAACCGCACACAGATTATGAGCACATCATGACATGTTTGAAGAGTCCTTAAATACAAATTCACACTTTCGCTAGACAAAGCATTTATGGTACCGGGTAATTGACGACCGATCCGCTTCGCTGATTTGATATGAAACGATTGCCTTTTTCCGATGTGCTGCCATCTGTTGGCAATTTAATAAATTATTTATTTAAATTACTAACATTTGAATTTGGAAAAAATATTTTAATCATAGTTAATACTGTACTACATTATCAAAACATTTAGGCAAACACGATTTATGCATTTATTTAATGAACGTTAGATTCACCCATTATCGCCCCGCGAGTGACAAGACTCAGCAACGATCGATGAACAAATATTTCCCCTCACGGTATGGCGCACTTATAAACCGCAGAGCAAATACAGGGTTGAAATCTGAGGCCAAATTTGCGGTTATTACGCGATCATATAGTATATGCGCGTATAATACGGGTAAAATGGGTAGCTAAAATGCATGATCAGTGATCACCATTTAATATGCAGAAACAGAGAGCAATGCAATGCATAGAACAAGATGAGACACATTTATACCGACGACGCAGATCCTGATAAAAATAATTTTTGATATGCTTACATGTGTTACTACGACAGGGACGATGGATTGCTTTTGGCTCAGCAAAAACAACTGGTACTCTGTTAACAAGTCTGAGACTATAAATTTAGATCGACATGCTTCATGCCTTTTGAACACAATCCTGACAAATCATCATTTGTCATCTGTCCGTTCCATTTCAAAGCTTCCCCTCTTTCCAGGGACTGAGCTCCGGTCAACGGCGAATTAAATCCTTTTCAGCCGACAACAAGCGAAAAATCGGGAATGACGCGATTGAACCCACATAGAGTTAATCAGCGAATGCTGCGAATCGCTTCAAACGTTATGCAAAGTTCAGTCAGCTGTAATACACTGCTACAGCCTACACACGTTCACAATTTTATCACGTGTCATCACCAATTACAGCTACAGCTTCCATATATAGCATTCTTCAATCATGGCAGATGAAAAATATATGAGAACATTGACGATGAATGGATTCGCCCAAGCAAGGGCGGCTCTCACCTTACAAGGCTTAATAATTATAATGTACAATAAAGCAGACACATTGCGTGTCTCCATAGGGGCCTAGTACAAATAGGCGAATATTGACATATTATTACTAGACGTGCGATGCATAAATCTTATCGGGTGAAGCAACAGCACCGCCAGACACTGGCATGGAAATAAGCAGCAAAGCTCATCCAGCTAGGGTTCGAAATCCTACCGGGCCCGCGGGCCAGAGGCCCGTACTTTAAGGCTCGGCCTGCATTTCTAATACTAGCAGGCCCGACGGGCCCGTAGAAAATCCACCCCAGCATGCAACTAGCAGCATGCACTAGTGAACTCAGTGCCAGATTCAAGAAGAAATGCGTACGCACAAGTGCGTACGCAGGAAATTTAGAACACCTCACGCACAACTTTAGTTGGCATGCATTCAAGAAACGTGCGTGGGATGTTCGGACGCACAAGTTAGCACAGGTTCCTGAATCCAGAAAGACATGATACAAGATTGCGTGGCACAGCTTTGCTGTTGATCCTGAGCGCTGCGCGTGCATGAGACGCGCAGTTCCGCGGGATATGCGCACGGGGGGCAGCCCTATAGACCGAATATTGCAAAGGGTTAGGGTTAAGGTTAGGGTTAGGGTTAGGGTTAGGGCATATATATGGTTTATAGTGGCATCATATGATTTATAGTCGCATCGGTGGATGTGCGGCATATTCACGTTCGAATACGGCATCAGTGGATATCCGGATGCGTAGCCTGGAGGCTAGGCGACCGATTCCGGACGTGTAACCACTGCGTATTCGAATAAACCTTCGGTCTATCGGACCTTCGGTCTATAGGACTGTAACCATGCGCACGCGACCGCGGGGATGTTCAAGTATGATTAAGCGCTGTCCGCAGTGGAGACGTGCGCCATATTCGAGGCCCGGCGCACGTCTCCACAGCAGTCAGCGGATGGTCTGTAGTTTTAGAAGATAACAATGAAGACTTTGTTCTAAATAAGAGCAATATACAGACCTTTGAATTTCTTGACTAGTCAGTCAAAGGGCTTGTTGGGGGTCCATTATGCAGAGCTTCCAATTGAAATAGCCCATGAAATTGTCAAGTGGAATTGTGTTTTTCGGAACCCCAAAGAAAATGTCTCCCTCTTACATGCACCCCCTCCCTGATCAATCACGCATTCAGGCATAAACAATAACAGAGATGAAATTGTGTTGAGTTTATGGCTCTTGACACACGTGAATTGACGTACAAGACTGATGAAAGCACAGGCACTTGGAACGTCTCAATAAAAATAAATCTTCACACAATTTAAGTTCACAATGATCGACCGCCTGTGTGCAAAATAGGTGAACGTATGTGAAACACGGTAAGTACGGTTAGTACTTACTGTGACATATCCGTGACTAACTGACACCACTAAATTGGTAAAATGTTCCATGCACCTTAAGAAATGTTGAGAAATTACGAGGTTATCATCGCAGAACTCCCGAACACCGTACGTCACAAAGCTATATGTAAACAAACACGCGTGTTGCGAGGTGCCTGCCTCCGATATATCCATTTCGAGGCCCGCTAAGCCAAGCACAAAGCGCACAGGCAAGACGTCACACACACAGCTACGTTCATTGGCTAAAACAATCGAGTAGCGCGGTTAGGGATTTTCGGAATTATTTAATTTTAAGAAAAACTTCAATGTTCAATGAATGACGCACTCGTTCACTTCCGACAGCGAGTAAAAATGCCGAAAATTTTCCCACTAACTTCGATGTGAAATGCATCGGCCGGGCATTTCATTATTTACGAAAAGTAAACAGGCTGGCGAAAGACAGTAGGTACAGTAACTGGTCACGTCGGTGACGCCCCATTCATGCCCATCAACGAAGAAGGCGGGGCTTATTCTGATTACAGAGTACAGACTCTCAGAGATGCGAAAATACGATAGAAGGACGTAGGGCAGTGCGCTAAACAGCGTGATATTTTCGTATTTGTGGCAAACTCTATAGTAGGAAACCGTTCTAACATAGCAGAATGCCCTAGTTCCTGAGATCGGCGATTTGGTGGTCCAGTGAGACATGATACAAGTTTGCGTTGCACAGCTTGGCTGTTAGATCATGAGGCGCTGAGCGGCGCCGACAACACGCGCTGTTCCGCGGGA
>NW_014577237.1:242614-274006 GCF_000485595.1 Priapulus caudatus
TTAAGACAGTTGGCGAGTAGATTGATGCGGCAGAACATTAGTTCAGCGATTCCCGGCCGCTGCGCAATAGAAGGAAACTTTGGTGAGAGGGGTGGAGGGCGATGCCTGTGTAAGCGTGGCACTGCGTGCCAATCATCGGGCTGCGCCCATCACGCCCATCACGTCCAGTGAGACATGATACAAGTTTGCGTTGCACAGCTTGGCTGTTAGATCACTGGATTTATTTACGTGCACGGGTCGTGCGGCACGCTCACTGCTTACATGCGCTAGGTTGTGGAGTAATTCGCACATCCCCGGCAATTTCACGCTTGGATGTAAACAATAAAGTATCACTGGTAGTTAACAAACGATCAGTATATACTGTTTTAAAATAATATTAAGAAGATTTAGGTGATATAGCATGTTGAATTATACAGTAAATAATAATAATTGTCTCAAGTTAACACACATAAGTCACTGTAGCTGCAAAGCACGTCGTATTATGGAAAACTAGAGCACTCGGAGAGCACAGACCTTCGCCAAGGCAGCTGAATTGTCTCACTGTGAAAAATTTAATTAATTAATCCGGATCACCACCAAAATGTAATCAATTCTAAGTTACCCCATTTCTGACCTATCCTGAAAATTTTATTAATTAATTGGATCCGGATCACTACCAAAATGTAATCAATTCTAAGTTACCCCATTTCTGACCTATCCTGAAAATTTTATTAATTAACTAATTAATTAATTAATTAATTGGATCCGGATCACCACGAAAATCTCATCAATTCTAAGTTAGGCGATTTCTGACCTATCCTGAAAATTTTATGACAATCCGTCCATAACTTTTTCAGTTAGGCTGTACACAAACAAACCCACAAACCCACAAACAAACAGTCAAACACACGCCCGGTGAAAACATAACCTCCTGCCAACCCCTTGGCGGAGGTAACTATATACATTCTATACAAGGTGGAGCTAAATAAAAGCTTCCCTACGTTATGATCAAACGTGGTTTACGTAAAACACCTCTCCGTGATGTGCTTTATCATTTGCATATATTCCTGTCTCCCAATATTCTGTACACCATCTAGCACATCAGGCAGAATGTTGGCATTAAAAGAAGAATGTCATCTAAATCTCGGATTGGTAATCAATGTTGGCTTTTCAAAATCCCAAAGCAGCACGTACAACAACACACCATAGATATATATATACCAACCAATATGGTTGGTATCAAGAGCGTATAAAGAAGGAGAGCGTACAATGGTAAAATGCTGAAACTATGTTGCAGTATTAGTTGAATTAATAAACTTTTCCCGTTTTATTTTGACGATTCTTTGCAGTATTATTGATCAGCTGTCCTACCTTGTTCATATAAAACAAACCGCATGTCCCTACGATTCCCATACGCTGAGATAATGAGCGGTGAAAATCTGGTATTTTCGCCGAAAACCGACTCGAGATCAGTCAATACTGCGTCCCTCACTCGAAGTGTTATAACTTCGGTAAACCCAGCGTGTTTCCGTCAATGATTGACAAATGGAATGAATGACGTCTGTTATTGATTGCCATAGTGATGACCCCCACCTGTGCCCACCTCACGCTGGATGTATAGTAAACTCTGGTAGTATTACGTGAGTCAGCGCCACTATGGCGCTACACAGCGGCGACCGGAATCAACACACTGGAAACACTTCGAGTGAGGGACGCAGTATTGACAGATCTCGAGTCGGTTTTCGGCGAAAATACCAGATTTTCACCGCTCATTATCTCAGCGTAGGGGCATCGTAGGGACATGCGGTTTGTTTTATATGAACAAGGTAGGACAGCTGATCAATAATACTGCAAAGGATCGTCAAAATAAAACGGGAAAAGTTTATTAATTCGACTAATACTGCAGCATGGTTTCAGCATTTTACCGTTGTACGCTCTCCTTCTTTATACGCTCTTGTTGGTATATATATCTATGAACACACCTAGTCTAAGTATGAACTTTATTATAGGCAGTGGCTACGGGTACGGTAGTCGTATCTTAATGTCTCGAGGCTACGGGTACGGGAGTCCATTCGCTTTCATACTTAACGAGACAAAGATGGCGGCGGTGGCGCCAGATTTCGAAATAACGCCTTGGGAAATAAATTCACGATTTGAGAGTTTAGATGAGCTAGAACCCTAACCCTAACCATAACCATAACTCTAAACCTAACCCTAACCCTAATCCTAACCCTAACCCTAATGCCAAAAAGGGGCTTCAACGACCGACGGCTACCGTACCTCCAGCCACTGCGTTTATTATATCGTTGCTCTGCTGCAGTTCGTAGGTTCGCGTAAGGTATCGTAAAGTAAGCATTTATGAACTAGCCACCGTCTCCTAATAGCCACCCATCTCCTATAGCACCATTCTCAAAGATTGTGGTGAGAGCAAAGATATTTAAAATATACACGGCAACTGTAAAAGAGGCGGAAGAATAGGAATATTTCCGCAGAGGAAATTGACTTCATAATTTATGAAGTGGGACAGAGAACGAGGACTGTTTGGAAGTTTTGCTGGCTACCGGCAGCTGTAGTTAATAACAAGTGCCGCAGAGCAACAGCGCTCACCTGACGGCAGGTGTTCTGATGCTAAACTCACTGGCAAACGAATGAAGAGCACCCTTCCATCACCGCGTTCGCGCTCAGAGCATATATCTAGGATACTACCAGGAGTAAGATAATATAGAAGGAGTATGACACTCCAAAACACGAGAAATTCAACATTTGCTTGCCTAATTTTACCGATGATATATTACGTGCAACTCGATAAAAATTACATCTAAATTAGCGTTGGACATCCACCGCACACTCAAACTTTACTTTGTTTCCATACCTCTTCTTTTTATGGAGATATAGCTTTGAACGTCACACATGGTTCATAGCGTTTTGACTATGGTGGTGTTTACGTTTCCTAGGCTTGCCTTCCAACAGTGGCTAGCCTGTGAGGAATGGTCTTGTCTGTTGACAAGAATGCCACCTGTTGGCGGCAGGAGTAAGTCATCCCCCAGGGTACTGCCGGAACGTACCCTGGGTACGGTCCGGTATACCGGAACGTACCCTGGTACTATCTAATATGCCGGACCATACCTCGCCTACTCCTCCACTAACGAGTCTAGGGAGTCGCCTACGCCTACGCATACTCCCTAACCATATCAAATAGTTACCAGGGTACATTCCGGTATACCGGACCATACCCAGGGTCCGTTCCGGCAGTACCCTGGGGGACATAGACCCTATGAGCCCAACTAACAGCCAACAAGTTAATGCCAATTAAATGGTTATTTTTATATACTATTTTGTTACTCACTGCTAGTAAATATTAAGCGAGCCCCCAACTTTTGTGCAGGACCACCAACTTTCTGAAGTTGGTGGTCCTGCTGTCCACTAGATTTTCAGCCAAAATTCGAACCCTGGTTCCGGCAGTAACCTGGAGGACATAGACCCTATGAGCGTTACTGCAAGTAAGCCGGAACGTTATTGATCAATTCATTTGAGGGATTAATGTACTGTGTTCTGTTCAAGGAATGACATTAGCCGTGCTTATGTATGGGAACTGAGTCTATTTTAGGTTTTTGTACAGAAAAGCTTGAAACGGTCCTTCGATGTATGACCGTTTCTTGGAGATAAAATACTATTAATGAGTATTATTACTATATTAGTTATTACTATTAGTCAATTGGGGAGGTATAAACGGGCATTATACTTATTTATAGACTGTACACTCTGTACTACTGTAGTGTTAGCTCTAGTACTATAGCCGCTTACATTAACTGCCGCTGCCAGCGGCAGTTAATGTAAGCGGCTATAGTAGGCTAGAGCTACTGTAGTATAGACTTGTCACGTGAATTCATTAAATAATCTAATACTAGTACTAGTACTAGTAATATTACTAATACTAATACAGCAGCACTAAGAAGATTTTAATAATCGCATTCACTACTACTACTAGCAATAACTATATCCAACGACAACCGGGGGCAAACGCAGTAGACAAACGCCGACTGCGAGCCGCGAGCCGGCTGCCACAACACAGTGCACACAACACTGCACGACAACAGAACTTTACTGTCAGACTCAGTGTCACAGGAACACGTACAAGAAATACTCCGACTCCTACTACACCTTGGCTGACATATAGAAGCATAACTAATACTTTTACCGATTTAATAGGGTAAAATGCAAATTTACAGACCTTATATCGTGATCAAACGTGTCGAACACTACACCAGCGAAGATTTAACAACGATTTAGACGAAGTACACTACACGAAACGAACAACTTCTTTTCAAGCTTCCGACAACTGAGCATCCTGTTTATCTATAGCTACCCCACCTATCGGTAACGGGAAATGATATTAAAATGGCAGAATATGTGAGACGACCACCAGATCAAAATTCTCCAAAATCTAGTCCAAGGGGGTCGAGATCTCCCGCAGTCATACGGCAGGACTCAACCGGGACTCTACGGACTACGATAACTCTCGGAAAAAATCCAACCGTTATCCCAAGTGGTCCTTTTTACTTGATGAAAGAGCCTCCAGGTAGTGCTGACTCAGTGACTGTAATTTCAAGCATCAAGGTAGTGTCTATTAAAGCCGCATAATGCGCATCCAAACGCTAATTTCTCCAGTACTAGACTAGCAAATACTTCGTGTCATGCATAATCACACTACCTTATGGCAAAATAAACTCTAGTTCCGCCCATTTCACTGCGCGTTGTCTTATAAAAGGTATTTGAAAATACCTCCAATGTTGTTCAAATTCTCCGATGTTGTTGACAGTTTCCCCAAGCAACCGTGCAGCGGGCAGCGGTGCTGCGGTACAGCGGTGCGGGTGTAGCAAAGATAAAAACGTGACGTCACCCTAACCACTTCGAGGCTATATTGTTTGGCAAATAAGCCGGCGTTAGCGCCAGAATGCCAGTTTTCTCACCTCTTTCTTGTGGGTTTTAAGCAAACGCGCAGTGAAATGGGAGGAACTAGAGTTTATTTTGTCATAAGGTAGTGTGATTATGCATGCCACGAAGTGTTTGCTAGTCTAGTACTGGAAAAATTCGCGTTTGGATGCGCATTGTGCGGCTTTAACGACCGGACCCAGTTTCGGAAGCCTGAAAACTAAACAACCGGCTCTCTTCTCTGATTGGTCAGTTTCCCAACATAACAGGACAAATATGTAATAGGACAATTTTTAATGCAAAACATAAAGAAATATATTTAATTCCAAACATAAACAAAAGTTACAACTTACAGAACAAAAATGAATACGGAACAAATAAATGCAGAAACAAATAAAATACAAAAAAATACAGAAAGCAGAGGAAAATGAAAAACATTTTATGGGGTTTGAACACGGTAGGCTTATAGGTATACCTTACTATCACGAAGCGAAAGCTCTGCCGTTGAGCAACTGAAACCAACTTGAAAGTTAGGGATATAGACCCTAACCCTAACCCTAACCCTAATCCTAACCCTAACCCTATCCCTAATTCTAAAACAAAATATAATTAGCCCAAAATAATAAAAAATAAAATAGTGACAAAATTAGCCAATCAGAGAAGAGAGCCGGTTGTTTAGTTTTCAGGATACCGAAACCTGATCCGGTTGTTTAGACACTTCCTAATTTCAATTTGTAGTTGTAACTTGTAAGTTGTAAGTTGTAGTTGTAACTTGTACTGTAACCAGAATCAACACCTCCTTTCGGCAACGCTTCTCTAGTATCCCGTCTCATCTGGATTCGGTTGCCAGTGAGTTTATCAGAAGAATACCTGGCTACAGTACACGTCAGTTGAGCGCTGTCGCTCTGCGGCACGTGTTAAATATCACTGTGCTTAGAGCCTTGATTTGTTTTGTTCACAGCACAAAGTGATACAACAGGTGCAACAAACTTGATGCAACACCATGGCTTGGAGCATTCATACAATAAGATGACAGTTAAAAAGGTTAAAGAGCCCCTGAGTGCATTTTTGCCCAACCTCCCAGGCAACATAGATACACCAGGACATCAAGATAATAGGCTAGTATATATTTTACTATGTATTAACTTTGTTATTATCTTTTATAATTATAAATACTAATGGATATTACCAACGGTATAAAATCGTTGTTGTTAAACATTGTACTGAAAAATTTTCTGATTAAATTTCTTTAGTTTGCTACGAGGCTTGATCGAAAAACCACCAATATGTGGAAAAGAGATTTTACCTCTTACACAGATGGCAGGCTTCAGACTTCACCCTGGACCGGTAAGTAGTTGCGAGCGGTCTTGGTAAGGAAGACAGTTACTAAAATGTCAGCAGGTACATTAGCAGGAATTATAAATATTTAGTTAGTAATAATATACCCTATCCAGGCTTTGATCTTACAACTTTCAAAGTAAAGAGTTGGCATGGAAACCACAGTACCACGAAAGTTACCTGAGGTGTCATAGAAATATTCTGATGTCATGTCCAATATTATTTCAGTTGCCTGAGCAATATCGATTGATGAGTCATCAGCCACAGAAGAAGAAGAAGCATAAAAAACACAAGCGAGAATACAAGCCGGGTGATACTCCATCACACGAAGGTAACAATCTCACCACTAACATACTTCTTATTACTGTAAGCTAGTCAACTATAGTTAATAGTTGAATTATTAAGATGTTATTGCATTTTATTATTACAATACTATCTAGTTATAAATTTATAAATAAAATTGTGTTTGCACATATGCATGTACTGCCTTTAAGAAGCCAGATCTAGTCTTCATACCCACAATCAATCAAACATTCTCCTGTGTCTTATATGGCTGTGGTCACTGGTTGTATTTTTAGCTCATCTGACGAAGTCCGATGCAGCTTGTAGAATTGCATGATTGTCCGTGCGTGCGTGCGTGCGTGCGTCCGTCCGTCAACAGTTGGGCACAAATCTAAACGGCTCGACGTACGGATTCGAAAGTTGGGACGTGGGGGGGTAATCCGAAAACGAGTTGGGATGTCGAAGCTGGGGGTCAAAGGTCAAAGGTCAAGAGGTGTAAAAGAAGGGGGAACATTCCCTCCTTAACTTAAGGTATAGGGAGGAAATGCAGAATTGCGGCACAAATCCAAACGGCTCGACCTAGGCTCGTGATAGTCGGTGTATAGCATCATGGTAGGAAAAGCCATCACTGTGCCGAAATTGGAGGTCACAGGTCAAAGGTCAATGGGGCACAGGGCAGATTTTAGACATTTTCTGAGGACATGGTCTAACGGAGCGATTGAAAAACTTTTTTGTTTCAGCGGTGACCTATCATTTTTATGGCTTTATTGAAAGGACCATGAAATGTACTTTCCGCTGACATGTGAAGAGTAAGTGTCGGATAACCTTTTGACCCTCAAGAGGAGGGTTAAACATTGATTTGTTGACTGTTAACAAAGGACTGAACTGCTTTTGCTATTATTAGAGCCCATACCTGTGTGAATGTGAGGCTACAGTTGCACAGTTTAATTGCAAAGGCAAATGTTTGTTGAACAAGGTTTATGCTCCTTAAATGATATTATTTTCTAAAGCAGTCTGTCTATAGCACCCTGAAGGCTGAATCAGTGAATGCTCGTGTGGGTAGGCAAAAACACAGGGCAGCCCATGGCTGGCACGTTTCTAATCACAATTGTTGCCTGCCAACCTGCAATGCACATGTGTCTGCAATGCATAGAGATTAGGTGGGTGCGAAAGTGTAGCTGATATATTTGTTCCAATTGGCTACGAAAGTCAAACAAGAATAAAGAAGACTTATGTATAAGACGTCTTGCTATGCACAAATGAATTTATCAGCAGAACACCAGACACCAGATGAGCCCTGTCGCACTGCGGCACTTGTTATTGGAAGTATTTAATCATTTGGTCGAATGCAATTTCAGACAACATGTCAGATGCAGCACACGAACGAAAACACAAGAAACAAAAGCGGCACGATGACGACAAGGAGAAGCGGAAAAAGAAAAAGGAAAAAAAAAAAAAAAAGGTGAGTACTCGCTTCTCTTGTGTCATTTTATGAACAGCCAAGAGCCCAGCCATTGTTGATTGGCTAGAAGTATCTCTTAGCTCCCATGGTCAAACTTATTCTATCATGTAGTCAATTGCATACCGTTATTTAGAAAGAAATTTATGAAGTAGGTGTGGTTCGACAAACTTATCCCTGTGTGAGTTTGAAATTGAATTGCTTGCGTAATTTGGCCCATTCATGGATAGTCGCTGTCAGACTATCAGACCAAATCACGATATAGCAAGATAGCCTTGCATGCTGAATGCTCGTATGTTTTCTATTCCAACAGCAGAAGCACAGTCCAGATCACCCGACACTTGGAAGCACAAATGGCGCCACCTCGAAAATGTCGTAGCTAATATCAAGTGCCACAGTCACACACTGCACACGATTAGATTGGGCATCAACTCTCACCCGTTTAGCGGCGATTCAACAGAGGCCCTTGTGTATCCTATCATCGTCTTAGCACCAAGTCAATCATCACGTGCACAGTGTAGTTCATTGGTTTTGATTTTGTCCATAACTTTTAGGTATCTGTTATAGTTAGATGTGAGTTTTATATTCCTGGTGCATGTGTTTGTTTAGCGAAGTGCTATTGTGCTTGCTGGAATGTTTCCTTCAGCACATCTAATTTTGGGACCTATCAAAATTGACTGTGATCTTTTAATCGATTTCAATGCACAACCAATCAGTGAGTCACATTTGTTCTAATCAAGAGTTCTGGCCGAAAGTGCAGAAGGAAAAAGTTAGAACTGAAGATTAAATGCACGTTCCGAATATGTAAAAGTATGTATACATTACTCTGCTGTTAAAATTACAGGGGTTCAATGTGTAATGTGAAGCAACCAGGGCTTCTTAAAGTGTGGAGATAATCTAATCTCGATCCATGTACATATTTCTGAATTATATGTAAGTATGTTGGTTTGTGAAAGGATGTGTATTACGTGTGTGTGGCCAACGCGCCTATTATTGACCATGACACGTGCAACTGTTTGTAATGTATAAACGTTTAGTTTTGAAGCGAGCGTGAGTCTGCATGTAGTTTTTGTCTTTTGCATGGTGAATGATATGTTGGAGTGTTTCGTTAAACATGCAGGTGTAAATTATATTTGAATTATACATGGTTGTAGTATGCAGGGTTGTCGTGAATGCAATGATTCCTGAATGTCTTTTATATTAAGGAGAATTAAATTATTATACATGTAATTGGCAGTGGATGTTTGCAGCAGTGTGAAAACCATCAGAACTGGTTATCTGACAAGAGTAGCATTTCTAGAAATATTTTCTAATTATAAAATGGTTTTGTAAAATTTCTTTTCAAACTGAAAATTATGAGTAGTTTATCTGTAAATACATACAGAAAATTTGACTGAATTTAATGCTTTTGTTTGTTAATATGATAGTTTTAAAACTTGGAATGGTAAACGACACACACACATGCAGATATTTAATCAAGACGTTGAGTAACAATTATATTTTTAGGCACATAATAACATCAAAATATTAGATTTAATGTGCAGGCAGCAGACAAATATACCATACGAATTAAGTGTATTAATATTGGTGAGCTGTGTCCAGTAGTAGTATCATTATGAGCAATTTTGAGCTCATCTGACATAGTCATACGCGTAGTAAATCGTAGGTATTATAAGGCTAGTAAATGACGAATTTCCCTTGTTTATTGTTGTCACACTCCTCCCTATTATACACTCCTGATATTATCAATATCATCAATACTCAGTAGTCATGCATAGATCTCATTCTCACATCTTGCGCATCTCATTGTAAATATTCTCATTCACACAGATATAATGCTCATGCGTGTGTAGTCCCATACTTTACACAGATCGCACATTACACTATGCACCGTGGAATGCACCATGCACCGAAGGCGTCACCATCGTATACCTATCACAAAGAAGTACCATCTCTTCACAGCACTCATAGAGCCTGTATTCCTCTACAACTCCGAATTATGGTCAATAACTAAAGATCTTGCCGGTAGAATCGACCTCTTTCCAACGCCGCCTTCTAAGGAGGGCCATAAATATCAGATACCCTTAGAAAATTAGTTCCGTCGCCCTGAAAGAACTACTCAAATTTACAGAATGGAGTGAAATCATCAAAACACGCAGAATTAGACTTTTTGGACACATCATGAGACTCTCCACAAACACTCCTGTCAGGTTAGCACTCCGTAAAGCAGATAGGAAAGTAGATCAGCCAGTCGGTCAACCAATTACTACCTGGCTGAGATTGATGAAGCAGCCGCTGGCAGACATGAACATCAACTGGTAGACCGCTGCTGAAGAAGCGAGTGATAGAGATCACTGGAGAAAACAGTGTAGAGGGCAATAACACAAGGGGGAGAGAGATCAGGATGTGCGTAGCACGGCTGACAGTCAGCACCTGAAATGAATGAATAAACCGTGGAAGATTTTCTGCAGCAGTGGCAGGTTTTAAGTCGGAGTAAAATGGTTGAATAGTGTGCTTTGAGTGGCGCCCCCGTCGTTGTAATCAAACTTGTAGTCGTTAGTTTTAAAACATTGAAAAAAAACATTTCTAGTGGTGATTGAACCATGAAATTTTTAATGTACCGTAATTTTAACCTAAATCAACTGAAAATAACCCTAGAACCTAGAGTCAAGTATTCCTTTAAATAAAAATTAAATTATGTACCATGGGTCATGCAGTCATGTCAAGTAGTATAAGACGCATCGTTTCTCTCTTGTTTTTATTAGTCTAGGAACTTGTTTTATTGTAGTTTGTATTTGCCTGTATGATTGAGCAAAAAGAGGGAGTACCGCAGATATTAACAAAAAGGACATTTGCGGTGCACGTCTGCCAAATTTTCTTGGGTCATTTGCTAAAAAAACATGGTTAAGTCCGCGTGGCTGTGCTCTCGAACGAACTAGTTAGTATAGCAGAATTTTCAGGGAGTTACACGGACTCCTGCATATGTCAAATCAGGGAGTCCGTCAGTAAATCAGGGAGTATTTGACTCTGGACTCGCGTTAATTTCGCACCCTGGATATACATACCGTATATCCTGCAACATGCCAGTATGAAAACCCAAGTTTTCAAGAGGCCAAGTGCTGTACCGGCACTGCGGCACAGTACAATATCAAGAGCCCATTAACCCCAGAGCGTACAACGCTGAAATAGGAAAACCATGGTGTCGTTTCAGCAAAATTAATAAAGTTTACCTACCTTATTTTTAGCTCATCTGACATAGTCAGATGCAGCTTGTAGAATCGCATGAGTGTGCGTGCGTCCGTCCGTGCGTCCGTGTGTGCGTGCGTGCGTGCAAATCTTAACCGCTCGACGTACGGTCACGATATTCGGGACGTCGGGGGGGATCGTCAAAACGAGTTGGGATGTCGAAGCTGGGGGTCAAAGGTCAAAGGTCAAGAGGTGTAAAAGAAGGGGGAACATTCCCTCCTTAACTTAAGGTATAGGGAGGAAATGCAGAATTGCGGCACAAATCTAAACGGCTCGACCTATGCTCGTGATAGTCGGTGTACAGCATCATGGTAGGAAAAGCCATCACTGTGCCGAAATTGGGGGTCACAGGTCAAAGGTCAATGGGGCACAGGGCAGATTTTAGACATTTTCTGTAGATCGATTTACTACGCGTAACTCTCCAACTTGAGCTCAATCGGAACAGTACATTCGCCCATCATCGTCGAAATCTTTGCCTGCGTATAGACACCCGCAATCGAAGACTACAAACCTAAAACATACGACACGATTCTCCGAATCTTTGGCCATTAATCAACCGTAGAGGGCGCCTATGATTCGACAAAAGGCAGCACGATTGCCCGGTGCCGCTGCGTTTGCTCTGTTGGAACTGTAGGAAATGTGGCGTTGTGGCTCGCGAGGAGATTTGACATCGACGCAACCATAGACGAGCTAATCATGACCTATTTGCAGCTAGTATGCCCCCCCAACGCATCAGCAGCAGCTCCTGCGGGCTTAGCGCCAGCGTGTATAACGCGTGATAAACAATACGTGCTGTACGTGCAAATCGTGCGTACAATATACGTGCTGTTAGGCTCCTGCTCACGTGCAGAGGTTCGTGTACACGTTGCTATGACTATATTGCTGTCACTGGTCATGGTAAATAAATAGTGTGGTACGAGCGCTGTTGAGGCCAGACCAGTTTGTTATATCTTTGTTATATTCTGAATAATCTGTAACTGTTGTTACTGTCATAATATCTGCAATTATCATCATGGATAGCACACCAGTAAAGTGTGCGGTAGCAGTGCTTTCCTCAACACCACGACGATCCCCTAGACTCGCCCTAAAGAAAAATAATAGGCCGTGAACATAGCTATAGTGTGCATGGAACTCACCAGATAACGAAGTTACCTGCAATATTTGGCAAATTCCTGGACCATATACAATCCTTTTCTATCCACAACGACTAACAACTGAAACGTTGCAAATTTTTATGATCAAGAGTCGGGGCTGGTTGCTTCAAGTATTGCCGGAGAAATTAAAGATACGAGAGTAATTAGAGAATACAGAGTAATATACCGGTCCAATTTCGTGCTCTCGAAACAATCAGTATAGAGGCACAAAATGTTTATGAGCAAGGACACCAGACGTGTGAGGTCGCTGTCTATGTGCTCACAGAACAGACACGATCACCGTGGTCGAGATGCAGCTCTTCTCGAACACTGCTTCTAATGTTCGCTGCTAATGCTGGCACGTCGGTGTCCTTTAACAGCAGCACACCACTTTCTTAATTTCGGCGTTGTCAGAGCTACGATCTTTCGTGGTGTTTTTATCGTCTTCTGTCTTTTCTAGGAATTATTCTTACGCGGTGCCATGTTGATATTTCACTTAGCATACAGTGCTCGAAATAAGAAAAAAAATGTGGTTGTTCCTGCGGACACCAGGCCATCAAATGCGGGTTGTCCGAACAATTTCTGGTTGTCCAAAAAAATATCCCCAAATCTCCTATTTCAATCACATATAATATGGTCAGAAACACCAAAAACGTGTTGTAGCCAGGATTTTTTAACAAGGGGGGCCAAAAACAGCACACTGCGCAAAATATCGGGATACTTAATATCTTTAAGTGCTCCTCCACCTCCCTCTCCACACCCTACGGCTCTTCTACCTTCTCTGCAATCTTTGTTTTGGGTGCCATGCGAAAGGCGACATTTTTGTTCATTGTTCTCTGCTCCCAAGATATGTAATGATTCAGTTGCGGATCAGGATCTAGGATCTTTCGGGGGGTGAAAACAAGCGGGGGTATGGGGGTTCTCCCCACAAAATTTTGAAAATGTAGATGGCAGGAGATGGTATTTGCGGCACTTTTGAGTAATGTACAGCCTTCATTCTGACTACGACAATTCTCTTTTTTTAACTTTCGGATCAACATGAAATCCCACTGTTGTTTGTTTTGGCATGGGCAAAGCCATCGGAAATTTCAAATAATAATGGAATAAAAATCCAAAATTAGGGGCGAACTTGCTGTTTGCTGGTTTCCAAATCGACTTCACCTCTCATAAATCAGAGAAAACTGCATATACAGTGTTGGAAATAGCAGGCTAGTATGCGTCGCTTTCCCACACATAGATTAATGGCGGGCCGCCAGGCTATAAGCTGCTCTTGGAGAACCCCTGAGAAAAACATAAATAAAGTGCGTTTTTCGTCACCTTTTTTATCTGGTTGTCCACCGGACAATGTCTCGAGCTGCGTTAGGTTGTCGGCGCAAATTCTGGTTGTCTCGGACAACCGGACAGCTTATTTCGAGCACTGGCATAGATACTAACCGAAGTTGGGTTAGTATCTATGCTTAGGCTCTAGCGAGAACAACAGAACAAACAGATGCACGCCAATGTTCCGCGTCGGCTGCACGGCTCCAGCTACAGCGTACAGGTTACAATAGCACTCGCCCGTTGCGTCTATGGTTGCGTCGATGTCCAATCTCCTCGCGAGCCACAACGCCACATTCCTACATTCCAACAGAGCAAACGGAGCGGCGGGCAATCGGCTGCTTTGTCTGAATCATAGGCGGCGCTCTACGGTTGATTAATGGCCAAAGATTGAGAATCGTGTCGTATGTTTAGGTTGTATCTTCGGATTGCGGGGTGTCTAGGAGGCAAAGATTGTACGATGATTGGGGAATGTACTGTGTCCGATTTGAGCTCAAGTTGGATGAGTTACCAAACACGCGTGTTGCAAGGTGCGTGCCTCCGATATCCATTTCGAGGCCCGCTAAGCCAAGCATAAAGCGCGCGGGCAAGACGTCATACACACAGCTACGCTCATTGGCTAAAACAATCGAGTAGCGCAGTTAGGGATTTTCGGAATTATTTAATTTTAAGAAAAACTTCAATGTTTAAATGAATGACGCACTCGTTCACTTCCGAAAGCGGGTAAAAATGCCTAATTTTTCCACTTCGGTGCGAAATGCATTGGCCGGGCCTTTCATTATTTTACGAAAAGCAAACAGTATCGCCAAACACCTACACGCAGTAACGGGTCATGTCGTTGACCCCCCATTCATGCCCATCAACGAAGAAGGCGGGGCTTATTCTGATTACGGAAATGCGAAAATGCAACAGAAGGACGTAGCGCAGTGCGCTAAACAGCGTGTTATTTTCGTATTTGTGCCAAACTCTATCGTAGGAAACCGTTATAGCCTAGCAGAATGCCCTAGTTCCTGAGATCGGCGATTTGGTGCTCTAATGGTATTATACCTAGAAGTTATAATAGAGAGGTGCGGTGTAGACTGTGATTGGAAGACACAAAGTGTCAATCCTCGGCGCGCCTCTGCATCATGGCCGCATCACGTCTAGCCACAAGTTTCCTTCTCGCTTAACACTACGTTGGCGAGACACTACGTTGTGTAACTACCCTACGACGTGTAACAGTCGGAGAGCCTGGTCGGTTTATACTGTAACTAGCTCTAGTACTATAGCTCGCGTACAGTTGCCGCAGGGCTATAGGACATTCTATTTCGAATGCTAGGGACCAACTTATTCACGGTTACTCGCGGCTATAAAACGTCTGTGGTAGGCAATTAATGCCTCTTATCCGAAGTGAATATGTCTTAAGTTATATCCCCAACTAAAATTTAACCTCTAACTATTGTTGAAATGGTCTGCTTGCGGTATTTCTTGTGAACAAACATTCGATTTATGAACTTCAACGGCCATTTTTGGTGGCGCTGCAGAAGCGCCAGTCAGCGGGCTGGTCCCTAGCATTCTTAATAGAATGTTCTATAGCCCTGCAGCAACTGTATGCGGGCTTTAGTACTAGAGCTATACTGTAACAAGTTGTAGTCAGAAATCTGGCTGGAAGTGGAAATTTTCCACGATGTTATGTTTGTAACTCTCATTGGTAGGGTTTCACGCGTAAGTCTCCGGTTCTAAGAAATAGGTGTTTCGCATTGTTTTTTATCGTTAAAATGATATAAAAATTCTACAACGACGTTTTTTCGAATACATGTGTATCATATTATCAGGAGTGTATAATAGGGAGGAGTGTGACAACAATAAACAAGGGAAATTCGTCATTTACTAGCCTTATAATACCAGACACTTAAACGTACGCGCCATCTCGTGGCAACTTTCATAACGATCCCAACAAACATTCCTTCGAGAAGGTTCCTGATACCATCCCTGTGCCTTCCACTGTTTCGGCGCGTATGTGAACACATTTGGGACTAACAGGGTTTACTAGAATCCCACCACTCCACCACAGTCACCGCAGTAGACGTGACAGAGATGCCAACCACTACGATTTATCCGTATTTTATACGAATTTCTATTCCTTTTGCACCACTATGACCAGTTTGTATGAAACTACGAATTTCACTGTGATCGGGAAATTTTTTTTTTTTCAATTATTGTCCTTTTTTGTCAATTTATTGTCATTTTTGACCCTCAGAATGCAGGAAATTGCATCTCAGAATCAAAAATTTTTCTGGGGGGCATGCCGGACCCCCCTAGCAAACTCGGGTCACTACGTGACCCTCAAACTACTAATTTGATGGCCAGAAACTACAGATTGCTTCAAATATGTGTTGGCATCTCTGACGTGAGATGAGCGCTGTCGCTCCGCGGCACTTGTTTTGTAGATTTGTTTTAATGAATGGTATTTATAGTGAAACCCATAAACAGACAGTTAAAGTACAGTTACCATGTAATTTACAGAAAAACCCTTTACGTACAGACAGCCATTAAAACCAAAAATGTCCAGCTTTTCCAAAACAAATATTACACAAATATCTGTAAACAGACGTTGAGACATAAAATCGACCTTTTCCACACACACACACGCACGCACACGCACACGCACACGCACACGCACACGCACACTAGGCTGCTGTTATAACGTTGTGACATAAACTAAACCGTTTCAATGCAATTGTATTTTTGCACGATAGTTAAGGTAATTCCTGTACATTACTTGTTCACATTTATACATTGGCGGGAATACGATAAGATCCGAATTTACACGCACACACACACACACATACACAACCACTTCAACACATTTGAATCTTTTACTTGCCACGCTTTACTTTTTTCTCACATAACATAACTTCAGAAAATTCATTCTCTTATAAGTTTCTGCCATTCCTTGAGATAAAAATACAGAGCAACGATACGTGGATCGCCTTTATTCTGCGGTGGGTACCACATTGTTCCACCTTAGTTAACACTGGTACAGTTTATAGGCTAAACCCAAAGCGGATGCTCTTGTGCTAATTAGAATCCTTACCCTACTCCAGGTCAACAGCACACACAAAGTAAAAATGCCACTATACCCAGAGAATTTTTTTTAACGTTCTCCAAACTTCAAAGTATTATCAAGTGTTCCTGCTTTCCTAATACAGAGTTTACTCATAATGGAAACAGCCACGGTCCGGGAGAAACTGATTCACTTTCCAAGGAGACGTTACACTGCCCACTGCATCTATTCAGCACCTCCTTCCATTGTTTCCTGGACCAGATTCATTTGACTATCTTGTTACGTACAAACGGAATGTAGGGGCAAACTGTGGAAATGATAGACAGGAGTTTTCATTACCTAATTCATTAATACTCCTATACCTTGAAGGAGAACCACTATATAGGTCAGAGCATCTAGACAATATTTGTCACCGTCTCCGTCCTATAGATGTCGCCACTGTCAATGCATGAGCACTACTAGCAACTAGCAGCCAGAATATAGGCGCAAGATTGACACATTTTCGTCCTATAGATGGCATTGCTCTTGCAATCGGTCTGTCATTTTTAGCCTTTGCACTCTTCCAGCTTTTTGAGCAGGTCGTCAGCTTCTTCACTTGTCTTCACTCGGATAAGCATCATCACTGTTTGAGACGGGTCATCCTTGGGGTCTGCAGGGGGATTGGGAATGCAGACGAGTGCCACGTTGTTCTTCCCTATGCGACTAACTGGCATGCTCGACGTCAAGATGATGTTGAATAGGATGTTTCCTGTAACATACCACATGTTGTCCCATTACTATTGAACTGTTACATTTGAGTGTGTAGCGAGTATTGACAACATAACTGAGCATAATAGTGAAATATAAAACATTTTAATCCTCTATAAAGTTTTTACTATTAAAAAAGAACCTGATTTAAAGTAATTATTGCGAGAGTTTTCCAGTGTTTTCCCCACTTTCATGATACCTACCGTTATTGCTTGAGTAACAGCAATTGTCTAAAGTAACGATAAAATGCCTTAGAACCTTCGTAAATACCAAATCCAATGAAAGCATGCACGATTACAATTTTGCGTTCTGTTTCTGTTTACCGTTGCAATCTCTTGGACTTTCTCGCGGTAGCGCGAGACATCTATCACGGTGCAGTAATGCATACCGTCGCACCGTAGAAATCAGGTCAGAGTGTAAACACAGAGGTTCATACTAGCGTAACATCAGTGTAGTACTAATACCGCGTAAAGTCTGTTATTAGAGAAGCTTGTGGATTACCAGTCCGATAGTAACACGGGAATGACAATGACAGAAAGTGCTCTGAATTATTGACATAAAAAGTCAATAACATTTACCACACAGAATTGCATGGCCTTTTGTTTTAATTATGGACTTGGTTTGAAGGCGCCATTTGTATTTTGGATTGTCGGCATACGATAATATTTGGAGCTGGAATGATGTAGTCAAATCCATTTTTCTATGCTATAACTGCATAAAATCTTGGTGTTTTTAATGTTGGTATAATCAGTGATATTTCCACTGTCAGGTGAGACTATATTCAGCTATATTTAGTTTTTCTGAGCCAAAAAACTCGCAATAACCGTTTTAAATACTAGAAATATATTAAAATAGTATCAACCACTTGTCAGGTCAAACCCTGCGACTCATTGAGGATTACTTACCTAGTGACGTATCAGCCCTAATTACCACCTGCGTCTTCTCATTACTAGGTTTCAGATGTAAATTCCCAACACCTTTCTCTATGAATTTTCCATCCTTACCCTTATAGAATAGTTTACACCTTGACAAAAAAGGAAACAACCAAAATAGAATATTATACATACATATAATATGAATATAGTAAGCGATTGCACTAGTGTAATTACTGCAGAGAGAAAAAAGCACATGTGTTCATGACTTATATGTCGCAAGAAAATTCACAATTTTGAAATAAGTTATGCTCTTTACCTCTTTGTATAAAAGGCATCTTCTTCCATCACTTCTTTGAAATCAGGGCGTGGTGGGGCTTGCTCCTCTTCATCTTCTACAAAAAAACTCTTGTTAGAACACACTAAACCATGATAATTAATATTTTCAGTGTTGGGAAGGAATCCTTCACCTTGATAAAGGAATTTCCACGTTGTTTCACATTTGAATCTCCAAGTTGCTTCATATTTGAATCTCGTCCAGTTCATGTCAGAAATCTCACATCATACTGAAACTAACCAGATTCCTTCTTCTCCGTTTGTGCATTTTTTGTCTGTCCAGCAAAGCTAAACGGCTTCTGTCCAAAGGTGGAGCCACTTCCAAACGAGAATCCCGGCGTCTTCTCAGCACTGCCAAACTGCAACCCAGCTGACTTCGCCGGCTTGTCCTCGTAATTGTGATTACGGTCACCAGGGGGCGCCGAGGTCAGCGAGCGAGCGCCGCTGCCGAACGACGCTCGATTGAAACCCGACGTGCCGCCGTCCGCTTTGCTGGCTCCGTCGGTTTCGTCTTCCACGCTGCTTGAGGGGTACTTGTCGTCGAGATCGCGCACGTACTTGTCGTAGTCGACGAATATCGGCGCGAGGATGATGTAGGGGTTCGTCTCGACATGCTGCCGGATCCACGTGAGCACGGACTCGTTGAGGGATCTCAGCGCCTGGTAGTACGCGTGGTCGCGATGCTTCGAGGACTGCGCACCGTCGTCCGTCGCCCGTGCAGCTGCAAGAAGAAGCGGCCCAGGTGAGCCTCCCTCGCAAAAGCACACACGAACAATTTCTCATTTGCAGGTAACCAGATGAATTTCAGGGCGTGGGCGTGCAGGTGGGCGCCGCTTTTTAGCAACGAATGCTGTTCAGCCAAGCAAAAGATCAATAAAATCGCGTATAAGCAACTGACCAGTAAAAATAGTTAAAACACTAGATAAAAAGTATTCTATTTCTGTTGCACGACTTTCTTCGATGGGGGAATTTCAGTTACAGAAGGTGTGAAATATTCCAAGTGTTGCCAGATGACACCGAGTCATGCGATAGCCTTGCCACTTTCAATCTTCTGCGATGCATTTGGTTTCAAGGAGAGACAGACAACATTGATGAGCCACAAGACAGTCCCCAAACAATGACAACAAAGTTTCCCAATTAAAAACATCACAAATACCATATACCAAACATTGTTGGTTTCCTTATAAAGGAAAAAAGTGATTTCTAAATGTGTATGCAAAAGAATACATACACACTTTTGCTGGTGTTACGGACACTCCATTTCGTGCCGATTTGTCGCTCACAATTGGAGCCGCCTTAGTGCTAGCTGTTGAGACAAACGAGAATAAACTTGAAGTAGGCTTGGATTCTGTTGCTGGTGAAGTTCTCACTCCAAACGATATTGATGGAGAGTCTTGGCTACTTTTGTTTATCTGTGTACTAGCTGTGAATAGCGATCCCATCGCAGGCTTGTTCGCAGAAGAGTCAGCAGCAGTTTTGGCCGCAGCAGATCCAAAACTGAACGATGGGGTTTGTCCTCCCAGGGGGCCAGCCTTGGAGAATCCAGCAAACCCTGCGAAAGCCCCTGCTGTACTCTGTATGGCAACAACAATAATAGAAATATTCATCAAATCTGTCCTATCTTGAAAACCTGGTGTTTAGTGCACAATATAAGTAACGATGCATACACTATGTAGTCAATATCTCGATGCGCATTCTTCTTGTGCCACTACCGCTTAAGCATTGCAGCCCCACATGTGCAGTAAGTACCTCAGTGTGGCGTTATATGGTAAAATACAGAAAACTCCTGCGTGATCCCTGTTACCATATATGCATTATTTTTCAGCAGTAATAAAGTGACACAAACATCACAAAAATGCTTCTCTATTTACGTTAGCGCATTCTACAGCAACTGCCGACCTGCTGGTTGTGTAAATCCACGAGTTTGATGTTTCTGTTCTATGGTGATTGGTTGGCCTAGAGTTACTTGTTACGTTTTATTAGTGAACATGGCAGTTGCATTGTGGTGGATGTGGTATTTTTTGCAATTGTTCAACAAAATGGTGACTGAACAGAATAATATACAAGATTACACAGATTAGGTTGGATGATTTTAAGTATTTTATCTTTATATAATGCTGCCTTAAGTTAAGTGTTACCAGCATACAGTGAATATGATTGTTAACTTTAAGTAGCACATGAGCAGAATGTTGTGAATACCTACATTTATTATGCTTTAAAATTATGCCAAGACTTATTTTGGCTAAACATGTGCCACTTACCCCAGCCCCATCACTCGACAAAACTCTTCTCTTTGCTTTCCTAATCACCCTTTTACTTATGTCATCTCTGGATGCCTGATGAAACTGGCCAGCCTGAAACAAATTGCCAAAATGTTTTAATAACCCAAATGTTTGAAAAGTAATAAAAATCACAAATTAGCAAAATAATATAATTATTTCATGCATAATCAAATTGTAAGAATAATCTTGAGAAGTTACTAATACCATTATAAGAATACCAAAACGGCAATGTGAGTAGCAATTGTGTTTTGTATCAATGAAACACAGACATGCAAGTTGTTCAGGTCAATAGTCTGAGTCACAATTTACCTCTTCAAGCTCATCTTCTTGATCCCAGTTTCTGTCCGTCAACTCCTTATCAGCAATTCTCTTTGCCATTTTCTGATCACCAAACACAATTATATACAAGTGCTGTAAAAGAAAAAAAATCAATATGACCAGGACCAGCAATAGTCAAAAATGTTTATACAAGGCCTGTTGTCTGTCACAATAAAAAATACTTGAAACGGATTCTTTACTAATAAACTAACAAGTGCCGCAGAGCGACAGCGCTCACCTGACGGCAGGTGTTCTGATGCTAAACTCACTGGCAAACGAATGAAGAGCACCGTCCCATCCCCGCGTTCGTGCTCAGAGCATATATCTAGGATACTACTAATACAGATCTAAAATCTATGATAGCTAGGCTGCTTATACCGTGAGTACGTATAAAGATACAGCTGTGACTTCGCTTATTAAATGTTATCATGGCATATGGTCGAGGGCGAGCGTAGTGTGGTGGTGGGGGGAGGTGGGGGGGGGAGCGGGTGACGGAGCTTAACTTGAAAAGCAGTTGCGGAGGGCGCGTGAAGTGTCTATCAATAATCAAGATGGGATCACTCGTGTGCGTAGTAACTCACTCATTGGTTGCAGGCAGGGCAGGGGTATTGATTCAGGGCAAAGGAGAATTTCTGCTCAGCCTGTGAGTTAAAACATCGTTGGCAGGTTATATGATTTAGAATATTATGATTGAATAGTGCAGTTCCCCCTCATGGTAATGGGTGCCCCTGTTTTGGACCTACACAACGAGCGTCGGGTCATTATCAGTGTGCTAATACAGGTGCTACTCAGTGTGCTAAGTAGAGATGCTTTTAGCAAATAATATGATTTAAGGAGCGTAAACCTGGTTCAACAAATTTGCCTTTGCATTGTATGTGACTGTAGCCTCATCACAATTAGCAGCAGTTCAGGCCTTCGTTACAGGCAACAATCAGGTTTAACCTCTCTTGATGGAGTCAAAGGTTATCCGACCTTCTCTTCGGGATGTCGAGAAGGGACAATCATGGTCTTTCATAAGCCATAAATGCTAGGTGCCGCTGAAACAAAAAATGTTTTTCATCGCTCGTGAATGGTCCTCAGAAATGTATAAATCTCTTGCCCTGTGGCCCACTGACCTTTGACCTGTGACCTCCTAATTGCACGTCGATGGCTTTTCTCTGATGCTATACACGAATCACGAACGTAGAGTCGAGCCGTTTAGATTTGTGCCGCAATTCTGCATTTCCCTATACATTAGGTAAGGAGTGAATGGTCCCCTTATTTTAACTCTTGAACTTTGACTTTGACCCCGCTTTCACATCCAACTCGTTTTCGGGATTATCCCCAATCCGTATATCGTGACGACGTCGAGCGGTTAGATTTGTGCCAACTGTTGACGCCCCGGACGGACGCAACGGACGACGCCGGACGGACGCACGGACGACTGCAAGCGATTTACAAGCTGCATCTGGACTATGTCATGGATGAGCTAAATGTGAATATGTTCGTCGCCAAATGCCTTGGTATGGATCGATATTAATTGCACTTGCGTATGATTTGTAATCTAATAAGTGGCTATGGTCATGATACTGATTAGGGAGCTAGATAAAGGGAAGGTTGATGTCAATACAAGTTTGAAATTTCGTCATTACTAGCTTATTACGACGATTACTACGCGTAACTCATCACTTTGAGTAATCGCGACACAGGTACATTCGAATAGCGTACCAGGAATCGGTGTCCTCGTATGACACCCGCAATCGGAGTACAGACTAACATACGCACCGAGTTTCTCCAATCTTGTCCATTAATAACGTGCCAATCGCTATACTTCAACAAAGGGCAGTACTACCACCTTGTCCACGCGGCTTGCGCTCCGCGAGGCGCTGGGACTCGCAGGGAGTGCTGATGATAGCGATTTGGCGTGCGTGTCGGTGACGGCTGCGGTATGTCATACAGGAACATGTAGCTGTATACCGGGTCAATGGTTATCTCGGCGAGTGGTTGCGTTGATGCGCTAATCACCCTGCTAGCCACAGCGTTCGCGCGTGAGCGCAAAGCCCGTGCAGTTGTGTTTATAGCTTGCATTTTGTTTGAGTATAGGCGATTGCTCGGTTGTTAATGGACAAAGATTGGAGAATCGCGGTGTCGTATGTTTTTAGTCTGTATTCAGGATTGCGGGTGTTACGAGGAAACGGATCTGGTCGATGTTGTCGAATGTACTGTGTCGATCTTGAGCTCAAAGTTGGATGAGTTTACGCGTAGTAAATGTAGTTATTAGAAGGCTGGTAAATGACGAATTTCCCTTGCTTTATTGAAGTCACGACTTCCTTTCCTTTATCTATCCTGATACTATGGAGCTATTAGCGGGGAACTTAGGTCTGTATGTACGGTGTACGAGTGTCAATCTGGCGTGATCAAATTTCAATGACACAGTTTAATCCATCTAACTGATATTATTCGTAATGAGTCGGACAAAGGAAATCTAACTGGTATGGTTTTATTAGATCTTAAAGTGATTACGTCACGAATTTCTAGCACCATCAAGTAGTATATTTGTGTGTTATTTCTACAAAATAAAATGTATGAAAATACGTACAATTAGTGTTTCTGTTTACTTTTCATGCTTATATACCTTCTTTATATGCCCTAATTTGCCGGTGAAAAACAGAGAGACGCCAGTATCTGAACAGTACTGGGGGAATAGTGTTAGACAACAGAAATTATCAAATCGTCTAGACTTTTGCAAATTTAACCAACGTAAAAACATTGTTATCAGGTGAGAGTTTGAGGATATATTTAGTATCGTTAGTTCTTACTTTTAATGTAAAAAAATGGCAATTTTCTTTTTACAAATTTTACCATGGAAAATTCGTGACGTAGTCAATTTAAAAAAGCTTTTGATACCGTTGACCCTAAAATTCTACTAGCCAAGCTAAAAACTGACTGTGGAATGGTTCGGTGCTTATCTCTCTGGTAGAAGCCAAATAACTGATGTATGCAGTACCTTCTCTAATAAGGACCCTATTGCATGTGGAGTACCACAAGACTCGATTTTGGGTCCTCTGTTATTTCTGATTTATGTTAATGACATGGCAAAGGCAGTTAACGTCAAGCTTTTATTATATGCTGACAATTCGGCCTTAGTAGTTTCAGGGACAGAGGTACAGGCTATACAGAAAGAATTAAGTAGAGAATTGCATTCCATTAATAAATGTTTACAAAACTATGTAACTACCGTGGCCGAGAAGTGCCACCTTGCTTTGTAATGTGACGTCAAACTCAGAAGTCCCGCCGTTCGTGCTGATTCATCAAAAATGTATACGATTCACGATTCCAATCAGCCCCGGTAGTCGAGGGCGACGCGGAGCGCGATTGACTGCAGGCGGGACGCGTCATAAACAGCCGTGATTTGTTTATGCGTCGCCCTCGACTACCGGGGCCGATCGGAATCGTGAATCGTATACATTTTTGATGAATCAGTACGAACGGCGGGACTTCCGAGTTTGAAGTCACATTACAAAGCAAGGTGGCACTTCTCGGCCACGGTAGTTACATGGTTTTGTTCAGTGGACTATAGAGGGCAGAACGAGCCCAAGATGGAGGTGGTAGGTGCCTGACAAGTTTGTAAAATGTGAAAGAATCGAGGAGTGATCGTCGCAAATCGCGCAAACGGAGTTTCCTACCTTCTCTATTCAATTCAATTCAATTCAATTCAAACAATTCATTTATCACCACAATTAGCAAAGATACAATGATACAGAAAACATTAATTTGAAGGGTGAAGGGGTAGCGAAAGACCATAGGGTCATCGAGTCAGCTATCCCTTTATATGTACAGTAGACATAAGATATATGAACACTAGATATTCGTTGTATTGCAAATTAGGAAAAGTTGAAATAAATTTGCAAATTTCTATATATATACTATCATAGCGTCACAGCACACTCGCAGCGGCGAGTGCGGGAGCGTTCGGCGTTAGTTTTTACATAGGTTTTTATGAAGGAAAGTTGATATACAGTGACGCAACAGTGGAACTGTAATTGAGAGGTATGGTAGTAGAGCCTATTTGTGAATGTGTGTTCATATTATTTTCAGTTTTTACTGACTCTGTCCCAAGTGCCTGTGCTCCTAACGCTGTCAAATATCATCGACAGTGAAAACATATACAGGGGAGGTCAGTACAACAAAGTAGGAATACGGGTATGTTCATATTTTTATTGAGAATCAAAAACTTTCATTGATATCGGACATTCGTGAAATTGTGCGTCCTACCTTCTCACACCTTCGGTGCTCGCATTGGGGGTTCGTGTTGGATAATAGGGACCTGTGGGCGGATTGGGTTGGTTGTGGACAAAAACATTGTTGTTGTAAATTAAGTAACAAATTAAGCGATCAAACAAGATTGTAATATTAGTTTTGTCGTAAAAGATGAACAAATTACTAATACTAATAGTAATAGTACTAATACAATTACTATTAGTAATAGTATTATTAACTATTATTGATTTGTTACTTGACAACAACAATCGTTACAATGTTTTGTCCACAACCAACACAACCCGCCCACCCCTCCACGTGCGGAAATACATAGTTCCCGCTGACTGGCTGGAGTAAGTTGGTCCCGAGCACTCGTAATGGCTGATGCTATAGCCCAGCGGCAACTTTACGCGGGTTATACCTATACTACTACTAGTAGCAGTACTATAGTAGTATATGATATTCTCATCTACAAACCCATCAGAAGCGGAGCTGATACAGAGCTTCTCCAAAAGGATATCGATAAGCTTTGTTCATGGTCCAAAAAACTTGGCCAAGTCATTTAATCCAAAAAGGCACCACCCTCACAAATATCAAGGAAACAAAACCCCAAATTACAAGCAACACTATACCGATCATGGAACGCAAGCTCAAAAGGAGGAATAACTCTACCTCGGCGTGGAGCTCACTGATGACCTCTCGTGGTCTACCACATCAGTGGCGAAGGAAGGCAACGGGCCCTAATTTCATCCGGCAGGAACCTTGTAGGATGCGCCCAGAACCTGCCAAGGAGATGCATACAATAGCATACGGTGAGAGCGAGCCTCGAGTATGAAGTAGTGTCTGGGATCCACACACAAGAAGATAATCACCGCTCCCCTGAGAAAGTGCCAAGACGACCAGCACGCTTCGTTAACAGGGAAATACCAGCAAAACTGAGAGAGCGGGGGGGGGGGGGGGGGGGGGGGGGGGGGGTGTTACAAAATGATGCGCAGAACCTAAACAATGCCCTCCCTTGCAGGAACGCAGGTTTGTCAACGCGACAGGCCCATTTTCGGAAGATAAACAACGGATCAGGCAGCAGTCCGACTTCCATCATTCATCACTAAAACACCAGCATCATGCCGCGGCACACACAAGCCACATACAACAAAATCAGAACCCGACAGATGGTACAGGTTCAGCTTCCTTTCCTAGAACAATCAGAAGCTGGAATCTGCTACCGGAGTCACTACTCACTAGTCCAACAGCACAGCAATTCACTGGGTCTCTCTGGAAAAACATTGAATCAGGCAGTTTCGTTGTTATGCCACCTCGAGGAAGTGAAACGCATCTCCGGCTGGGCAACTACAACAGCTCGCAACAGCCTATTGCCGTATGCTAGTCGCACTCAGTAATGAGTGCCTGGCCCAGAGAAGCCTCGATCTCTGGAACACGTTACTGTCTACATTTTGAAAATGTTCTATGCAAGTCTCTCACGTGCACCTGGAGTTCTTCGCGCACTCCCTGGACGTTTATTCCTCACGGACTGTCCAGTATAGAAGTAGAAGTAGAAGTAGAAGTAGTAGTACTAGAGCTAGCGGGCCTCGGCGGCGAAAGGGTGAAAGTGTCAACTACATGCTTGCTATGAATTGAGGTTGTACACATAAATATTAACCGCAATCTACAGTTGTATAATTACATTTATGTTGCTACGTCATTGCTTCGGTTACTAAAGGTTAAAGACTACTTTCAAGCAACTTTTACTTACCTTAATAACTCAGTACATTAAAAGTTCAGCAATTTATGGCGGCTGCCATGTTTCACATCCGGGATATTTGATGAATGGTTTTTTTGCTGTTGGTCTGTTACCGCTATACAATAAAAGTAGTACTTAGTTATTATTGCAAATATTATACGTGAATTTATAAAGCCAGTAGAGTGATAAATATATTTAGTTAATAAACCTTATGCAGGAAAGTAAAAATCGATGTGACGTATATGGTTTACTTAGACACCATCAACCATTATTACTTTTGCGGAGTGATACGCTGCAGTTGAACGGTGTTTATGTGAAGTTGGGAAAAGGACAATCTTAGGACCCATTCGAGAGGTTTTAATAGAGATTAGAATATAATAAAAATATAGAATTTACATTTGTGTGTTTGTAATAGAGTATCTTCTGATTATGGAACTGGAAGCGATTCAAGCAAAGCTCAAGATTGCTATTCAAAATCACCAGGTACGGTAAAGTTAATGTTGCATATTGTGTTAATTTGCTTCCCTGTCCAATCGATTTTCTTGTTCAGCTGTCGGCTGGCTGTACAACTGCAACTTCGTCGTGTTTCAACATCATGATACATTGATAGCCGCTATCGGCTCAAAGGCAAATAGTAAAAAAACACCCTTACATTTCGTTATTGCGTAGGTTTACGCAGTTACAATATACATTACCAACTTTATTAGATTTGCAATTATTTAATGATCATAACAAACTTGTGAATAAAAATGTGAATATGGAATATGATTACACTTCACCGTCAGTGCGTCACTCCATTGTTAATTTATCAGATACTCATCATACTGATCTAGTGATACGACAAAGAATAAAGTTTTAAGGAGACTGGGGTTGATGAAACCCAGAGCTTTTCTCTACATCCGAGGTACTGTGTCAGTGTGTGCATTATTGTTTGTTCGTTTTTGCAGACAGTTGTGGCAAAGATGAAGCAAGGACCAGTGGTTAGTATCTGTCCTAGTTTAAATATGTAATTATACGTGTAACGTTATGCTGCGTTTACACTATCGATTTTTGTCAGCAAATCGTACCGATTTCAAGTGCATTCCAACACAATCGGCTGAAATTCGATTGTATTGGAGTCGGAGTCGGGCCGAGTTGGAGAACGTTCTATTTCTCCAACTCGGCGACTTGACACCGACTCCGACTCCAACACAATCGAATTTCTTGGAATGCACTTTGGTCCAGTCGAGGGCAAGTTGGAATGCACTTGAAATCGGGACGATTTGCTGACAAAAATCTATAGTGTAAACGCAGCTTATGGCATCTTCCCCTAAACTTGAAATCAAATACAGGTTATTTTGCTTTGATGTCCATTCCCAATAAATCGTTATATGTAAATCTTGTATTTTGATATATACCGTGTTTACTCGTGTATAAGTAACACTTTTTTGTACACAACTTCAATAAAAAAAATCAGGGGTGCGACTTGTACACAAGGCTAAGAAATCTTGTGCAAGAAATTTTATCGTTATTGCAACCAGCCACTATTATAAACGCTGTGGCTATATATGCCCGGCAGCCGGGCACGGTCTTCGATTTCCTAAATGCCCGGCAGTTCCTAACCCTAACCCTAACCCTTGTTTACTTGAGATATCGCTGAAAATTAAAAACTGCCGGGCATTTATGCAGGGGCGTAGCTACGGGGGGGCCTGGGGCCCAAATTTTCTGTGCCCCCCCAGGTGCCCCCCCACTGAAAATTCATGCTTGATAAAAAAAAAATTGAATTAAAAACATTATCCGTTAGAAACAGTATAGATAAAAAAGATGTTATATATTTGTGCCCCGCCCCCCTACGAAAATGTAGGAGGCCCCCCAGTGCCCCCCCCTCCACGCTTGAAAAAATCCTTAGCTACGGCCACTGCATTGTAGGAATCGAAGACCGTGCCCGGCTGCCGGGCATATAGCCACTCGGTATTATAATGCCGAACCATTACTGCGCTAACCGTGCCATAGCTTATAATGTGCTTTAATGTACTTCTTTTATTGTAATTTGCTTTAATGACTGTGTCGTTGATAATAATATACTTTGCAGGTCACATATTATCAAGCGAGCGTTATAAAGAAGAGAGTGTACAAGGTAAAATGCTGAACATGCGTGCAGTATTACTCTGAATAATAAAACTTTTCGACCGTTTTATTTTGACGAATGCCTGTTGCAGTATTAATTGATTAGCTTGTCTTAACCTTGTTCAATTATAAAACACACCCGCGATGTGTAGATGCGTCCCTCCACCTGAGATATCCTTATCATAGCGAGCGCTCGCGATGTTGAATAAATCTAGGTATGTAATTCAACCCGATGAGTACCGAGCATGTAGCGCTCGGCGCACGAGTGAAGGTCGATTTGCGTTGGCAAGAATGTCTGGCCGCTCACTGCACTATAAACTCTCTGTGAATCAAAGTGTTTAACTCAGATTCCGGCACACAGCTCGCTCTTCGGCGCGGTGCGAGCTGGTCTGTGAAAGACTGTAGGCTAAATGCTTGTAATATTTTTGGATTACGCGCATCTCATAGTTAAGTGACTCAGCTAGGTGTAACACTTGGACAAACCCTAATAAAGCGACTTGGTTGTGCGCACATGTAAGGTAATGTCAACTTATTAACTACAAACAACGGTGGGACACAGTTCACCCTACAGCTCATCTCGTCAACATTGCATAAATCCAAGTGGAGCCTATTATTTCTTTAATGCAGCTGCTGGGGATGATATCGCATGCATAATATCTGTTCGTCGGTAGTTAAAATTTAACCATGAGTGCACAGCGCGTCACTCGAATGAACCCGGCTACAACACGTGACAGGTGGCACCGCAAGGACGAACCAGGAGATGGTTGAGGCCACGTAATACATGCGGCCGATGCGCTCATTTTCGATCGCCGGTATAATATAAAGCATTGCGGAACAATTCATATCTGCTTGGTTTAGCCGCTCGTGAGCATACGCGCAGCTTCGTACGTTAATAGTTAAGATGTGAAAAATGTCGAATGTTAAGACACGAGTGGAGGAGATGTTATCTCGGATAGTCGGGATTATTACTGGCTATGAGTAATATTTCAACCAGATTTTCACGGGGTGGGGGAGCTGCTTAACACACAACTCTAATGGTCACAGGACGGGTAGCGGCATCGCTGATGGCACGCACTTTGCGTGTGCTCTTCCATATATATTATGCATAGACACGTAGGTTATCGCACAGCTGGTAATTACAATTCAAACTCATCTTCGCGTGCTAATACGCATTTTGATCTCAAAAATAAAACGGGAAAAGTTTCTCCTCTCAATTTCCACTGACTCCACACATCTCCTCCCAGCTACTGGGTCTTCATATCATCTTTAAACTCACGCACTTAGGGTACGTGGCTTCTACATGTATCTCTTTTTATACTTGCTCTCTCTCGCCGCACATCATAAATTATTCTGATTATGTAGTCGCTAAAGCTCCGCTTGAGACGAGTGGATGTGCTTCAGAAATTTAAGTGGCTTCATGCTCTTAACTCAACCATAAGTGTGTATATCTATATCTTGTAGGTTCCGCTCTCGCCTGTTCCAAAAAAACCCCCATTGGCGCCGGCATGTACTGACCGTTACGGTTTCCGAAATTCGTCGCACTCTACATAACCTTCCGTTCCGTAATACATATAAATATATAGAGTAGGACACATATATAACACTCAATTGTGAAGAAGATTAGTCCGCACATATAGCATGGCGTGCTGTAGGTGGGCACAGTCACACTTGCGAGAATGTCTCATCCTGGCCATCGTAACAATTGTCGGCTTAACAAAGAGCAGTGTATTGACTTCCAAAGGACCTCGTATGATCGTAACGAATTAGGCAGAAACACAATATAGGCGACTAATACACGAGTAACAATCAAGAAAGTAGAGTGTGACGCGAGTAGAGAGAGAGAAATCGGCAGAGAAGATAGCTGGGAGAGGGCTGAGGGGGGGAGCCGCAGATCTGACTGGCAGATGACATCTCGCTCTGCCCCGTCATTACGCATAATTACAGGGTTACCCTAACTAGATTGATCTAAGTTATAATCAGAGATCGCCCCAGAAATAATTACGTATAGGGAAGATGAGTAGA